>NC_134124.1:28285137-28589303 GCF_040939455.1 Microcebus murinus
ACAGTGCCATGATTGGGAAGAGGGAGTGTAGGAAAGGCAAGGTGCTTCAGAATTGTGGGCGTCTTCCCTTAGCTGTGACAATTCCATGTGTGCTTTCTTTATACTAATATTAAGCCAATCATTCATATTTTGTGAACTTTCATTTATGTGTGTTATTTTCTAAAATAAAGTTTAAAAAAGTAGCTTTAACTCCAGGAAATGTGACAAGGTAGTATTATGGAGGGGACCAGAAATTTTAAAAAGTCAGTCTCATTTCACAATTAGAAAGGGTTTGACATCTACCCAAGGGGAAAAAAAACACATTCTATTTAAAAAAATCTGCACTATAATGTTTATAGCAGAACAATTCACAATTGCAAAGATGTGGAAACAACCTAAGTGCCTATAAATACATGAGTGGATTAATAAAATGTGATATATGTATACCATGGAGTTCTACTCAGCCACAAAAAACAATGGTGATCTAGCACCTCTATTATCCTGGATAGAGCTGGAGCCCATTCTACTAAGTGAAGTATCGCCAGAATGGGAAAACAAGAACCATAGGTACTCACCATCAAATTGGTATTAACTGACTTAAGTGCACATATAGTAGTAACATTCATCAGGTGTTGGGCAGATGGGAGGGGAAAGAGAGGACGGGTATATACACACCTAATGAGTGTAATGCGCACCATCTGGGGGATGGACATGCTTGAAGCTCTGACTTGGGTGAGGCAAAGGCAGTATATGTCATCTAACCATTTGTACCCCTGTAATACACTGAAATTAAAAATATAAAAAAAATAAAAAGGAAAAGAAAGTGCCTGACAAATAGTTCAATGAAAAGTATTCTACCAAAAGTTGCCTTCCCCTAATATTTAAAAAATTATCTGCTCTCCTGCTATAAGCTCCCAAAACAAAAGGAATAAGGAGTGTTCAAAGCTTGTCACTTTGCTTTGAGATCTTATGACTGATAGCTAAAAGATTTTTTTTTAACAAATAGTTAAAAGATTTTTTTTTTTTTTAACAAACACTCTTATATCTTATGGAAACAGAGCTTGAGTTAAGTTTGTATTATCAGGAGTGGGGGGAGGAACTCAGGTATGGTTTAGAAATAATTATATATATTTACATGAATTGTATAATTAAAGTAACTGTATTATCTTCAAAGAAGGTGTTTACTGCTCAGTTGTGTTTTGGTTTTAAAATGGATAAGTTTAAAAACAAATAACTGTATCTATTATTGTAAAAGAATAATTCCATTAGGTTTTATATAAATTTAAAAAACAATGGAGACAAACTTATTGCAATTTTCAATATGTTTTCATCTTCCAAACTACCATAAAAGGGCACTACTGAGACATTATTAAAATTTGATTTTTGCTTGAAAATTAAGAGGTACAGCTTACTTCTGCCTGAATTTGAGAGGTGTGTGTACCACGACTATACATACAGTAGCTACACAAGAGTCATTAGTCTGTATTTAAAGAAGAATCAATACCTAATTTTTAGATGAAATCATCTTTTCTTGAAGATGTGGTAGCGGATGTCAACTCTAGTTAACTTGATCTATTATAAACTTATCAAAAATATAATGAATGACAGTTTCAAACTGTTTCTTATGATTACCACTCACAGGTGGTTAAAATTTCATTAAAAGGATCATTTCTAGTAAAGTCTTCAGTTATTTGAGGAACAGTGAACAAGTCTATTGAAATTCCTGATATTACAGTCACCCAGAAAAATAATATAGAGAGTTTTCTAAAATGTAGGAATCCATGCAAAATATTATTTTCTTCCTTTTGAAATAATTTAGTAATAATTATTTTAAATTAAACATGTTAGCTACCATAGGAAGAGAATCAAAGAAAAGATATTACTATAGAAATTTGCCTATTGTGTTCTGAAAATTCAAATAATTTTTTTCATGATATCTAGTGTTTTAATATGCTTAAGATCATATGAATGGCTTATTTTGTTTATTTAGATCACTATCCACAACTGTTTTATTCAGGTTTTCACACCACATAGACTGTTCTAGTAGCTGGAACTGGTATAAAAGAGCTACATGCCAAATTAAAAAGTACTATTATATAATTAGAAATTGATGTACAAAGGCAATTTTGGAATTCTAAATTAGGAGGAACATATTTAAAATACAAAATACATCATTAGCAATGCTATGCAATGAGTTTTTGCCAGAGTGCTATGGTCACAATTTAAATTGTTCCTAGGAATCAAGGGACTTTGCTGTTTTATTCAGATAAATACATAGATACATATTTAACACATATTTAATATATATCTACTAGATCTGTTCTAATATATTCCTAGAACACAAATTTTGATTTTTAAATTTTTTTCTTACTTAAGAGTAGCATGCTTCATTAATTATATTTTATTTCATTAACAAAAACAACACTTGCAAATAAAACTGATTAAGGAAAAATTGGATTTTTATTATGGCCATCAAATTATATGAACTTCTACAAGAAAAAGCTTGCATAATTGAAATGAAGAATAAAATTATCTTCTTAGAGTTGACTGCATATCTTAGGAGTTTGATATCAAAAATGCCTTTACTCCAGATTGCTGTGTAATTACATACATTCCAGGGGTTTTAAAATTGATTCAAATTTATATTTTTATGATATATTTGTTCATTCAGTTTCCAAACATTTATTGAGTGTATTTTATGGGCCAGGTGTTTTTCTAAGTATTCGTGGTACTGCTATGAAGAAAACAGACAATTTGCCCCTTCTCATTGACTTTATATTCTGGCAGAGAGAGAAAAAATAAATAAAATAAATAAGATCATTTCGGAGGGTGATAAGTTCTATGATAAAATCATGTGCAATGGCAATGCCTGTAGCTGTGCTTCTCTAGATATTGTTGTTAATAAAGTCCTCTTTGAGATGTGACTGTTATGTGAGCTGAAACCTGTACTAGAGAAGCTATCTATATCAAGGTCTAGAGAAAGAACTTTCCAGTCAAAGGGAATGATGAGTGCAGAAACTGTAAAGTAGGACTAAGCCTGGCATTTCTGAGGACAAATTATAAGGCCAGTGTTGTTGAATCCTAAAGAGCAAGAAGGAGAATGATAGAATACAAGATGGAAGAAGCGGACAAGGACCAGTTTGGAAAGAGCTCTTTTATGACATGGGAACAAGTTTGAATTGTAGTCTCGATATACGGGAAGGGAATGAATCTTGCAATCTGAGTGAAATTTCAGGTGAGCTAGGTTTTGTATAGGGAATGAATCACAGACACTAGCTATGTGTTATTACTCTGATTTAGGCAAAACATGTTTGCAATAACTACAAATGGTGCCGTTTGAAATTAACTTTGCCAAAGGCTGTTCATCTGGGGAGAAAAATCTTGGGAGAGAAATCAATTTGAATCCTTCTTTTTTTTCTTTTTTAGTTTCAAGTGATTTGTCAAGTTTTATTTCTTTGTTCTATACAGTCGTTAGACCTTAGCTTTTCAGTGAGATATAATAAAGGAAAAAAGTAGAGCGATGACATTCATATTTATTTTGCCAACTTTGCTATGAGAAATAGTGACTTATAAGAAACTTTAGTATAAGCTGAGGATTTTATACTTGACTTCTTTTAGAATGAACGGGAAGCTCTTTAAAGAAAAAGAAAAAACTTTCAAACACATTTATTTGTTTTATTCAAATAAGAACAAATATAACTTCCTTTTCTTAGCTTTGGCAAATTGCTAATTTTCCTAATCCTTAGCTGAGGCATCCTCAAATCTATAATTGATTAGATAGAGCTCCTCAGACTTCACTGTTGCAAAGAATATTAATATGGGTGCTCCCAAAAGAGGGTCCATAACCACTTAAGTTAAATCACTTGAACCTTTAATGAGGTAATCTACGTCATTGAATATTTGTTAAAGTAAGCAGCACTTTCCATTTTTATTTATATATGGGTCACTTTTAGCTTCATAACAGTTTATACCCAACCCTATCCAGCAGAACACCATGTGAGAAGGTATACAATTCAAATAATTAATTTAGTCATGGCCCTCATTATGAATACCAAGTTTTTTATTATTCTTAGATTTTCAAAGGTATTGTGTTGTCCTTATAAACCTAGCTAAAATAAATACTATGTATATTTATACATACATATTTGTACTCACATATACATATATAGGTATGTCCATTTTCTGCACTTGGCTTTATGTGAACTATTAGTAGTTGCTTGAAGAACATACTTTCTGTTTTTGCTCAGTAGGAAACACAAACTACAAATTTTCAAGATTCTATGGCAGGCATGCTATCAGCATGCTTCTATTAGTTCTTCCCAATCTAAATTGTGAAACCTGGTATGCTAAATAAATAATCAAAATGCTCCTATATGGATCTTCCCTGCATGTGGTTAGTATAATGACTGCTTTGGAGCTTCCTTGATTATCTGGTTGCTGTGAGAGTTTTCCCTTTGGGCTGTTGAGATTGACTAATATTGGTTTGGAAGAGTTGAGGTTGAGTCTCACTTCACAATAGGAGGCTGGTTAAGGGCACCTTTCTGGGTTTTGGGAGGCCATGGTTACTTTTAAGAACAATTTCTTAACTGTTTTTCTAAAATATTTTTGCTTATTTCTATAAAAAAAAGAATGAACTGTTTACTGTGTTAACTTGCCTTACTATTACATGATTTTACTTATACCATGATTTTATACAATTTTCATATTAATCTGGAAGATAAAATATTAAAAAAAGCACTGCCACAATGCAATACATAACTAGTTCGATTTCTCATTCATCATGAAATGCAAAGATTAGCACTTTAAATTGAGGACTATTTGAAATTGTTTGTTATTCTTGTGGAAGGAAAAAGTGTGTAATACAGTCAAGCAAACATTTGGGGAGCTTGTGGAAAGTAAAAGTGTTTGTGAATATACTGAATACAGGTGTCATGATTTTTAAATAATGCTTTCTAAAAATTAACTTTAGAACTTTCCCTTATGAAATGTTTTCTCCTTTTGGGAACAACTGATATGTAGCTTTTTTTTCTTTGTTCTGTACTGAGTCTCAAAAAATAATACACACTTAAAACCTACTGTTCTGTTGCAACTAAATGCTCTGAAGCTCACCTCCTCCAAGATACATATTGGGAAGTGGAATTTCTTAATCTTATTCTATCTAGAAAAGCAGACAAACAAAAAGGAATGTTTGTTCTATATATTAAGTTAGACATTAACTTAGAACCCATTGATGTGCTTTGCTTGGATGTTTGTTTTGTTTGGTTTTTGACTTTCCACCCATAAAAAAGCAACATGGGAATATTGTTCCACTTTCATTTTGGTTTGGGGCTTTATTAGATGCTAATATTCTTTTTAAAAATTGTAGGTAAAGTATATTGTGTAGGTAAAGTATATTGTAGGTAAAGTATATTGTGTTGTATTTGGCCTGCTTTATTTTTTTCATTTCCAGATTTTCAGTCTAGTGCTAACACACCTTCCAATTAATCCAACAGAGGAAATCACTTATAAGAAGAAAGTAAAATAATCTTTAAAATATTATTTAACAACCTCTTATTAACATGAAATGGTCTAACCATAAGCTCTGTCTAGCCTTAATACCAAAATCACTGATATTGGATGTCCTTTCTCCACTCCATGCCTTGTCTCTTTTTATTAGTATTCGGTGCCTCTCTTCTTCCTGAATGCACCTTTCAAAATTATGACATATTAATTATAGACATTAGGGATGGAAATGATCTATTACTGTAGGTCATCTAATGCCCCCCAGAGGCCAATTCTCATTGCTGTATTATCCAGTGCTTTTCACAGGTTATTTTAAATAACTCAAGAAATAAAGATTTCCCCCTTTTCCCTATTACACAACCAGTTTCCCCCATGGATTTCACTCTGCTTTGATACTCTAACCAGTTTCTAACAAGCAAACCATTTCTTAACACATGTAAAATTGCACAGACTTGTAATACCTCTGGCACATTGCACTCTTTAACACTGTTATTAATATGTTAACAGGTGGAAACTTATTATCATCTGACTGCTTGGAGTGTGAAATGTCTTATACTCATTTCATTTTCAATTCTTTGTAGTTTATGGTTACACTTGATTAAAGGTGGTCCTGTGAACACTGCAAGTTGTTTTAATTCAAGATAAAAATGCTGAGGACTACATTCAGAAATATATTAGATATTGATTTTTACGTGGCCTTAGCACTAGTCTAATCTGAATTCAAATGCAAAAATTTTTGAAACAGTATGTGAAAATAGATTAAAGCATAACCAAACTCTAGTCAAAATTAGTAAAATGAATGCTGTGGAAGTGCTGTAGAATAATAACAGAAAAATACTAGAAGACGATTCAATATATAGATATGTAATGTCACCAAATAACAGAATTTGAGGTTTATGATGGATATCATTCTTTTTGCGTTAGATTATCTGTGTCGCTCTAATATTTGCAAGCTAAGTGCATACCAAAGAAGAATGATGACATTAGGGATGCTGATGTAAAAGAAATGTCAGTTTCTTAGATGTGCATGGTCTACATTTTTAAGAATAGCTGCTCCTGATATCCGTTTGTTCCCATAACTCAAAATAAAAGAATGTGGTAATCAGCACCACAGACAACAGTACTTGGAAATAAATATAGTAATTCTATCCTAAATAATACTAAGCAAAAGATTGTCCTTAGGGTTCAAAAAAATTCCTTATTCCATTTGAATATAAATGGAAATTTGATACAATAAGTAACCATTTAAAGCATGAATCTACAACGGTGCTGGGGAGGGTGACAAAACTTTACCAGTACCCTATCAGGATTTTCAGCAGGGCCTGCGAATTAAACTGACATAAGACAGACTATCAGGAAAAAAGCATGCAAATGTTATTTGAAATAAATTTTACATGACAAGAAAGCCCTCATAAGGAAATGAAGTGGCTAGAGCCAAACACTTCTGTACTGAGAGTGACAAAGAACAGTAAATTGTAAACATGAAACAATGCAAGGGGACTGGGCTTGCATGGAGTGGATCCATGTGGTTAATAGTCAAGAAGTGAATAAGAAGATGAGGGTTAGTTTACAAGATATGTCTGCACAGACTTCTCTCAGCCTGGACTTCCTGTCCCTGGTGGTAAGAATGTTACTTTTCTCCTGGTATAGGGATGATAGCCTTCATATGGGGGTTTTTTGCCCTGCTTTCAGGAAGAAAAAAAGGAGATCAGGATGCCTTTCTTGTTAACTGCTGTTTTTCAAGTACCTTTAGCTCAAAATAATCTTTATGCCAACATGGCATATTTGGGGGTGGCACATTCTGCCACCCTTCAGTGTTATCGGTTAATTCATGTCTCTTTTCTTTTGTAATACAATTATGTTTCATAATGGGTCCAGCTGAATTTAATTGAATTTACTCAGCCTCAGGCCTGAACATGGAGTCTAGCCTAGAGACTGTCAGCAAATGCAGAAAGAAACACAGTACAATTCACACCCTAGAAAGTCTAAGTGCTCTGCAAGCTGCAGCTGTTGCTACATTGAATGAGACCTCATGTTCTCGTGCCCTTAGGTCATGCTCTTAAGTTTTCATTCTCAAGATCATATTATTCTCCCAATATTTTTACAGGGGAGTTAGTCTGACTGAACTTGGGTCATCTGAGGGTTGTCCCCATGAGCTGAGGAGAAGGAGCAGCTGATTGCATTAGTTTCTTTATCGGTAGGAATTAAACTACCTCCCACCAAGCATATACACAATTGAAAATCCCCCAAAGAGAGGCATAATTATAGAAAAAATGGGTGGAGGTTAATAGCAAAGCTATTAGAAAGCCCAAAGTGAAAAATAACCACTGTAAGTACCTGTGTATGTCAGGGATTATGCTAGCTATTAAATGGAATTAAAGAAAAAAAGACACCATCTTTTTACCATATGGGTTTAATAATCTACTGTCGAAACGTGTTATAAGGAAATAATGCATGTTTGAAATATAATCACAGTTTGACAACATTTAATAATTTCCTTTCTCTGGATAGCCAGTATTATTCATTGTTTGGGGGAAAAAAGGAAAACAAGAAACAAGAAATTTACCTTAGAAATTTTGTCCATAATGATAGGTTATAAAATCTAATCTCAGTTCTCTCCTCTTTAATATATAAAGAATAATACCATGATGTAACTAAAAGGGTATTTTGAAGATTAAATGAAGTAATAAATGTATAGTGCATAGAATATATCTGGCATTTAATAGCAGTTCCAACATGTTACCTTTTAGTTTATTTTTTGTTTGTTTGTTTTTTGGAGATAGAGTCTCGCTCTGTTGCCTAGGCTGGAGAGACATGGCATTGTCCTAGCTCACGGCAACCTCAAACTTCTGGTCTCAAACAAGCGATCCTTCTGCCTCAGCCTCCTAAGTAGCTGGGACTACAGGCATGCACCACCATGCCGGGCTAATTTTCTCTCTCTCTCTCTCTCTCTCTCTCTCTCTCTCTCTCAATATATATATGTTGTCCAGCTAATTTCTTTCTATTTTTAGTATAGACGGGACCTCACTCTTGCTGAAGCTGGTCTTGAACTCTTGAACTCCTGATCTCAAACGATCCTCCCGCCTTCGCCTTCCTTAGTGCTAAAATTATAGCCATGAGCCACTGCGCCCAGCCCTTACCTCTTATTCTTTAGATCCTAAAAACACTTGAGTTTTATTGCAACTACCTTTACTACTACTATTAATAATAATATTGTAATTGTCTTGCATGCAGTACAGTGGTTGTATGAAGTTTCCCAGAGTTTCAGGTAAAATTTGGTAATCACTGGTAATGTATTTTAAACATCTCTTATATATCTATTTACATATAGTGATATACAGCAGGTGAAGCATGAGTACTTCACCACATCACACCCCTTCCTGGGTGCAGTGAACAAGTGAGATATTTTTGGTAAATTAATAACAAATTAAAAAATAAAAGTATATTATAAAAAATTAAGTGCTCAGACAAGAGAAAGCAGATAAATTGAATGACCCAAAAGAATAATGTGCTTGCACTTTAGCATCATAAAATATAAGAAAATCTATTTGCAAAATTTGCATAAAACCCACTGTGATCTTCAAAGTATATCCCAATTTGACAGTAGAAAACTAATATGTGGATGAAGGTGATGGTCTGGCATATTTTATAGTGGTAGATTTAAAATTGCACGTAACAACATCACTAAGAAGCAGATTTGAGGACTATGATTTACATGGAATGTCGCCTAAAAATAAAATTTTTCTATCCAAAGTCACAAAATACTCATATGGTCTTTCTTACTCATGCTATGCTACCAGAAACCAAAATATATTTTATCTATCTTGTCAAGATACATAATTAGATGAAAAGAGTAAAACTAGGTGAGAAGTTCTCTATGGTAATATCCATGGTAAATATTCAATTTTAGCATTGAGTAAATGTTAATCTATACAGAAATGCGAGATCTTTAAGTAGGTGATAATGACAAATTGAAAAGTGTTATGTAGTTTAGACTGGTGAATGATGTTATTAGAAACCTAATCTTTATACTTAGTAGAAAATACTTTAATAATGATTATAGACCAAGAAATAAAGCTGTCTGTATTCATTTCCAATGCTGTTATTAAACAGCCAGGTGACCACTCACATAGGAAAGAAGGGAATTGACTTATCATATGAAAAACAGTATGTTTTAATTAAAAATGGCCTACATACTTTTAGAAGAAATAAGTTGAATATATGAATAGCTTTTAAAGTGAGATTTGAAACAGAAAGTAAAACAATCCATAAATTGAACTAGCTTATCTCAATCTTAAAGTCTAAGTGTATTTAATTCTATATAATCAAAGATGATTACAAAAACTGAAGTCAAAAAACACCTAACATGACATTTATTAATCTTTCATACTTAAATATCTTTCTAGAAACTAAAATTTTGTTATTTACTGTGATGAGATAAACACTATAGAAGGGCAAATCTGAGAATTGGCGAGACCTTACAGGCAACATGCTATTGTTCTTTGCCTTTGGTAGGTTTTTTTGCGTTTGTAAAAATTGCATAAATTTAAGAGATACAAGTGCAACTTTGTGACATGCATATATTGCATAGAAGTCTGGGGTTTTTAATGTTTTCATCACCCAAATAATGTCTATTATATCCATTAAATAATTTCCCATCATCCACCTTCCACCCTCCCCATTACTCCATAGAGTCTCCAAAGTTGAATAAATTCAGAGTTTATGTCATTTCTGAGAATTTATATGGAAATTGGTTAGTTCATATATTATTGGTAAATATGCATATGTTCTTTATATAAGAATGCTTTATAAACTAAATGCATTTTATAATGATCTTACCATGAATTTCAATTTTGATAGCATGAATATATACATATAGCTGTGATTTGCCTTGAATTTATACAAAAGTAAGAATTGGGTTTTATCAAGTTTTTATTTTATGCCAGAAAATAAACTAAGCAAATGGCTTACATTATTTCATATTATTAATTCATTTGAATATTCATTTAATAAAGAAATGGAGACTAAGAGAATTTAAATTTTGCACAATCACATAGCTAGTAAGTGATAGTCTCAAGATTTGAGTACAAAATATATGACTTCAGTGTGAATGTAATGCATATACCTTTGTCTGTATTCTCTAAGACTTTAAGGTTCTCATTGGCACAGCCTTACGGAGTCTTACAGATATTTTTTATGCCATGGTTATTAATAATTCTTGCAATTTTAATATTGTAATATCATACATATAAAATGGACATAAGTCAATGTATATCTTAGAACCCAGTCAGAATTTGTATTGGCCAGTGACTCTTAAAAAATAATTTTCAAGGCCAGTTTGACTGATGGAATCATTACAGTTTTTTGTATTTAAAAAAGTCTATGCATTTTGTTATGAAACAAGTTCAATGAAATGATACGCCTGAAAATTAAGCTGTGCCTTGTTCCATTTTTATATTTATTCCTATGGCAGCATTTTGAATATCAAGCATATCCTTAGAATTTTATAATTTAGAAATATCCAAATAGTTTAATAAATTTCTCAGCATCATGTTACATCGGGCTCTTGCAAAGTAAATTATAATTCCCTCTTGTCAGAGATGAATTGAAAAAGATTGATTCTTTTACCTTTTTTCTATATTAGCCTAGATATTTACACCAGGACTTATTAGGCAAACTATTTGGAACGTGTTAGAAAAGTGAGGAGAATAAGCACACAGATGGTTTTATTAAATGGACCATATATGATTATAAGTGCTTTGAAATCCATAACAATAATAATAACAGGTATCCCTTATTTAGCTCTTGCTAATGCTAGACACCATGCTAAACAACTTGCAGGTTGATTTACTCTTTTTTCATTCATTCAGTAATTATTTGTTGAATGCCTATCATTTGCTAGATAATGTTCTTGGTGCTTGCAATATAGCAGTGAAATCCACAGCAAAGTTCTTGCCTTCAAGAAATAAAGATTCTACTGAGCCTCAGAAAAACCTGGGAATTAGGTACTACTTTATCCCAATTTTATAGTTGAGAACTCTAAGGTATCCTCAGGATGTAAGCAAGATCATTTTGCCCAGATCATTTTGTAAAGCCTGAATTTAACTCCTGTTTGTCTGACTTCTGATTCCAAGCACTTAAGCATTGTACTATACTGAAAAGAGGTTAGCTGAGTAGATTAAGACACTGCATCAAGACTATACTTATTTTAAGATGTTATCCAAAACACTAAAATGTTAAGAAAATATTTCTTGTGTTAATAATTTTTCTTTCGAGTTATGCTTTAAATTTATCATCTCTACTTATTCATTCGATTTTGAGCCTGGTATACCTCTGCCTGTGAATGCTGTGAACACGCCCTGTGCATGTTGCCCTGAATGATAAAGTGTGTGGAACAACAGGAGAATTATAAACTACAGAGGAGGCTGGGTTTCAGGCAGATCCATTTAAAAGAATAGTTTTAAAAGTGTAAATTTTACTTTTATAAACAAATCCAACTTATTCCAGTAAGTAAACACATTACTTGGTGAACATTACTCAAAGAATTATTTAACATTAAGTAAACATGCAATAGTCTAAAATTCTATCTCATATAGTGATAACTGTCAAATACTGTCACTTTTTAGAAGAGAAGAAACACATTACATTCAAATGGTGGAGTAGGGCGAAAGGAGAATTGTTCTATCTATCATCCATCTCTCTCTCTCTCTCTCTCTCTCTCTCTCTCTCTCTCTCTCTCAAAACACACCAGCTTCTTCAACCTCAGAAAGCAAGAACTGAGTCAATCTGAAAAGTAAACGAAAGGGTCCATTTCTGTGTTCTTCATGCTCTATTGATTACAACACCAAGAATGTGACTATTATCTAAAGCAAAGTATTTTGGGGATATTTTGCTATTGTGACATGGCTTTCAAATTTTACTAACCAGCATTATACAATACAGAATTAGTTATTGGATGAAACTGGTGAGGGAGAGAGTCCCTAAGCATTACTATAGCAATTTTAAAATTTTAGTGTATAAACAATCATCCAGAGAACATAATGTAAAAGAGAATTCTGAGTTTTATGCTATTTGTGTGCACAGACTGGGCGTCCCATGAATCTTCATTTTCAACGAGAACTTTAGATAATTCTCAGAGAGATTGCTGTTGGACCCTCATTGGGGTACTAGTGGCTTTAGTTGAGTCAATAAAATGACAGGCTATTGAATGATAAAATACAAAATATCAATAATAAGAGTATCATGTAATTCTGTTTCTTCTTAAAAATTATGCCTTTCCCTTGTGACAGTTATTTGCCTTTAATCTGCTTACATTGATAGAATTCATAAACTTCAAATACTCTCACAGACCTATGCTGTCATTGAAAAATTCTTATACTTGGAAATAAACAGGTGTCATGAATCCTTTCTTGCTAGATCAAAGAATGCATACACACGCATTAATAACATTAAATAAGATGTTTAGAGTGAATGAGTTGTTTATGACATAAGAGGGCATACAGTTGGTGAGCTTACTTCTAGATTGTTTTTAAATGACAACTTGCTTTCCTAAACTGTTTTTATTTTTGGTGGAAATGTGATACTAACTTTTCATATTTCTTAAACATTTTTTTCTTTCTTGGCTTTACTATCTTTATATATTTATAAATTTTATATTTTCATTCCTAAATTCTTCTTTATTTCCTCCTCCAGTTATGTTTTCTTTACTGATTCCTACTACTATACATTTATAACTTTTCAAGATCATTTGATTTTTTATTTTTATATACCTATTTAGATTCCTTATAGTATGTCCTTTACCTCTTTGGTCTCGAAACACAAGTATAAAATTGAATCTGTCAAACATATTGTAATATTATAACAAAATCATTTGAGTATAATTTAATATAAAAATAAAAAATAATAAACATATTCTATGGAATGTAAAGTTTATAGATTTTTATACTTCATATTTTTGATAAAGATTAAATATAATTTTTCATGCAATTTTAACTTTAAAATTCATTATAGTAAATACATGCTATACATTTTTTAAAAATTAAACATTTAATAAGAGAAAATAATATGGAAAAAATTGGCGTTGACAAGAAATCTTATTTGTACTTCTATTTTTGATATTTGGATACTTTGGCTAGAAGAAGAGGTTTGATTTAAATGAGGATAATAGTCTCAACTGAGAAATTTTCTTTTCCACATCAACACTTTTTGCAGTTTTTGTAACACCTACATTTTCTTATTGCCTGCCTTATGGTTCTATTTGGAGCCCTGCCAGTGTCATAAGTAAAATAAAAATGTTCAGTGGAGTAATGCACAGTAATCGTGCAGTAGATAATTCAGATCAAGGTTTCCTGCTGAGAACAACTAGAAAAATGAGACTAGAGAAATGTTCTTGAAAGCAACAACATAAACAAGCAATTATCAGGGGGAGGAGTCATGGCAAAAAGTGTTTTCTGAGGAGTGTTTTCTAGTTTCTTAATGAGTTGGCAAGTGGTTTGAACAGTTCTGATAAAGTCTCTTGGTGTTAGGAAGGGAGTTGTAAGTGTCTAGGGTGGCATCATAGGAGTGAAGATAAGCTAAAATTAGTACCCTGCAGAAACTGCAGCTCAGTTTTATATTCTCCCAATACCTGGAATTGGACTGAGGTAATCCCAGATGAATAGTGCCCCTAGGCATCAGGAAGATGCAAATATTAATATTCCCTAGAGCAAGATCTTATCATCTAAAGAGTCAAATCATTTCTGTAAACTTTTTTCCAAAAGGGAAATCTGTCAACCAATAAAAATGACCAAGAACAAGAGTACAGAATATAAAATGAGAAAAAATGATACAAACAGTGGAATATTGAGACACCCACTTATTTCCAACTGGTAGTTATCATACACATATTTTGAATAATGATGTTCTCTATGTCAAAAAATTAAAGCAAAGATTTAGTAGTTGCATATGAATAGAATTTTAAAATACCAAATGAAAATATTAGAGTAAAATAATTAAAATCAAGAAATCAATTGATGATTTTAGCACTTATGAGACATAGTTGAAAAGAGAATAAATCAAATAAGCAATAGATTAGAAGTAAATATCCTGAATAAAGCACAGAGAGTCAAAGAATAAAAATTACAGCTGATGGTATGAGACAAAGATGATACATTAGGGTTGAACTCTCTGTACTTGAAATCTAAGAAAAATTAGAAAATGGGGCAAATAGAATATTTGAGAAAAATATGGATAAGAACTTGACAAAAGTGGAAGACATAAGGTTACAGAATCAAAATCACTACAAACCCCAATCATGATTTTAAAACATTGAAATGGTTTTGTATTTAAAACCTCTTGAAATTAAGTTAAATGATTAAGATGAAAGGTATGCTGTTTTCCAAAATACAATCAGATTACCAATTATGTTTTTAATAGAAATAATGAAAACCAAAATATAATGGAATGACATCTTTAAATGATGATAGCATATGAATATTAACCTACAATTTCATACTCGGCAAAACTAAAATTCAATAACATAATCAAGATGATGATTTTTTAAGAAAAACAAGAAATGAGAGAATTTTTGATAGGAAGATTCAAAATAGAAGAAATACTAAAATTATTCTTCAGGAGGAGGAAAATTATCTTCCACAAAAGCAAGAAATTACAAGGAGAAAATAAACTTACAAGGAGATGTAAATGTGTGGGAATATCTAGATGAACATTAAATTCATTAAACAATAATTATAATGTCTTATAGAGGTTCAGTAAACTGAGTTGAGAATAACTTTAGAAAAGTGAATAACTTTAGAACTAAAAATAAGGAAAAAGACTGAGTAATAAAAACATTTCAAGCAAAAAAAACTCAAGAGAAAAGGAAAAGAGGATGACAAAACAAATGTAAAACTAGAAAAGATCAAAAACAATGATTTATTTAAATACAAAATATAGATATGTATATTAAACATACTCGAAAACCAGGAGCTCCACTATATAAGGGCAGGAGAAAATGATGTCTTAGCTCAAACAGAAAGAGCGAATTATTCTTTCCTTCACTTCTTTGTTTTATTTGGGCCAGAAGGTGATTGGATAATGCCCAATCACATTGATGAGGATAATCTTCTTTACTCAGTCTAGAGATTCAAATGTTCGATCTCCTCCAGGAATATCTTCGCAAACACATCCAGAAATTATATTTTACCAGCTATGTGGGCATTCCGTAGCCCAGTAAAGTTGACACATAAAATTAAATCGCAATGTTTTTATCTGTACATTAACAAAAATGCCATATCAAAACTTGTGGTAGGCAGAAACATCTTTTCTTAGAGGGAATTTTAGGCTCTAACTGCATATATTTGAAAAGAAAGACTGAAAATCAGTGAACCAAGCATCTTTATTATAATAAAATGTTATAGAATAACAATTTAAACTTTAAAAAAATAGAATTAAAATAAGACAATAGAATTAATAAAATAGAAAGAAGAAAAGTCAAAAGATCAATAAAACTAGCAAACCCTTAGCGTAAAAGAGAAAAAGAAGGAGACATAGTAAGGGAGAGAAAGAGAAAAGGCCCAAATAGCTAATATTAACAATAAAAATCAACAATTCTAAAAATCCTTAAGAGATATTAAAAGGATAAGAGGATATATTAATAATTAACAATTTTTAAAAGCATCATAATGTGAATATATCAGATGCAAGAAAAATAGAAATTGGAATGATTCTATTAATATCAACTAAACTTAATTCCTAGCTAAAAGCTTTACTATAAACAAATTTTTAAAAATTTAAAGAAAACATCCCAAAGCAATACAAAACAAAAATCTAGGCCTACATGTCTTCATGGGTGAACACTTTCAAATAAGCAATGAATATTTATCTTACACAAATGTTTCTATCAGATAGATAAATAAAATAAAATAAGACCACAATCTTATGAGGATAGGATGCTTCCAGAGAGGACATTTTCGTATATATCTTAAACAAGAATATAGAGTTCCAAATCCTAATACAAATATTAGCAATATTAATTAGCAAAATTAATATTTGTATTAATTCAGTAATATATAAAAAAGAGTAATGGATCATAGCCTGGTTGGTTTTATTCCATGAATGTGAGGTTAGTTTAACACTGAAAAAATTAATTTAATGTAACATACTAACAAGAAAAATAAATTATATCCTTTCAAAAACATAGCAAAAAGGGTTTGATAACATTGAATATTTATTCATGACTTTAAAAGTCTTAGACAATAAAGAATAAAAGGAATGACCTTAGACTGATAAATGTATGTACCACCAAAAAAGTCCCATGAAAAAGTGGGCTTAATCTTTCTTGATATTTTTTAAACTTTCCATTTAAAATGAAGGCATAGGTGGCTGTCATTACTCCTCTTCAACATTTCATTGGATTCCTTAATAGTACAGTAAATCAAGAATAAGTAACAAAAGGAATGTAGATTGAAAATGTAGAAATAAAATCCTCATTATTCACATATGATAATATATAGATTGAAACAAAAATAATGAATAATCAATGAAGTATTTTAGTAAGGTCACTGGATGCAAGTTGTGGCACAAAAATCAATTGCATTTCTTTATAGCTACAACAAACAGAAAATTGAATTTTAAAATAATGTTGTTTAAAATAGCATCAAAAATTAGCAAATAATAAATCTAACCGACAACATGCACTACCTCCCTGCAAGAAACAACAAAATATTTATTCAGAGAAATCTAAGAAAATTTAAGAATATAGATGTGTATATCATGTCTACAGAGTAAATGGCTCACTATTGTAAGCTTTCTAACTCTCCCTAAAATTATCTTTAGATGCACTGCATCCCCATCAAAATCCCCACAGGAGTTTTTGTGGAACATGATGGGCTGACAATAAAATTGATATGAAAATGCAAAATGGTAATGATAATAGCCATCAGACTCGGCCTTGAAGGAGAGCAATGGGAGAGCACTTGCTCCATCAGCTATCAGATATCTTATTGCAGTCAAAGAGACATGTGCTATTTGTATATGAATAGAAAAATAATCAAGAAAACAATCATAAGTAGATCTATACATATATAGACATAATTCAAACATAAATGGCAATACAGAACAATGAGAAATAATATTATCTTTAACAAGTGATGCTGGAACAATTGATTATTTATATTGAAAATAGTGTGACTCGACCACTACCTCATACTATTTATTAAAAATGAATTCCAAGGAATTATATATTCAGATGAGAAATGCAAAATTTCTGGAAGATAATATGGGAGAATATCATTACAATGGAGTACAGCAATATTTCTTAAATAGGACACACAATACATTAACCACAGGGTTGACAAATTGGGCACAATTAAATTTAAGAACTTATTTTCAAAAGATGTGATTAAGAGAATGAAAAAGAAATTCACAGAGTAGGAGAATATATTTTCAAAATGTATCAGTAGATAAAGAACTGGTATCCAGAACACATAAAGAATTCCTACTAATCAATAAGGAAAAGACACAACTCAAGAGAAAAATGGGCAAGAGGCTTTAATAAGATATCCAAGTGTCAAAAGTCTGAAAAATTTATAAACCTTATTGGGATTCAGGGCAATGCAAATTTAAACATTATGAGACACCACCATGTCTGCACCAGAATCTTTAAAATTAAAAGGGCTGACAACACCAAGTATTGGTAAAGATGTAGAACACTGTTGAGTTCTCTTACATTGTAGCAGAGAGTAACTTTGGGAGCAGTCTGTCCCTATCTCCTAAATATGAATGTATGCATACTCCATATGTCAGCAATTATACTCTTAGGTATGTAGCCAAGAGCAATATGATCAAGAGATATGTACAGGAATATTTATACCAGCATTGTGTAGGCTTTTTGGATAAATCAAATGATTACATATGCAAATAATAGAATACTGCACATTAATAAAAGTGAAAGAAACATAGCCACATTTAAGAGTGTGCCTCAATCTTACAAACATAATGTTGATTGAATCATACCAAATACAATAGACTACATTGTAGGGTAACAAATATTTCAAAATATAAACAGAACAAGTTATAGAGTTTTAAGCTCAATTGATAAAAAAAAAATAAAGGAAATTGAAACAGTGATTACCGCAATATTCAGATTTTTTTTAGAAATTGGCAGTGAGTACTTATTAGTAGAGAACATAAAGATTGGATTTCTAGGTTGTTAGCATTGATCTATTTCTTAATCACAGTGGTGATTACACAGGTGTTCACGATAAATCGTGCTGGCGCTATACTTCTGTTTACTGTTGTATGTGAGACATTTCACAATAAAAAGGGTTAAAGAAAACAATTTAGTTTCAGCTTCTTTTTTCAGAAACACCTAATAGATTGCTGGGTTGGGAACGAGTCAGTAAAACCGTACCTACTAAGATTCCAGAGCTCTGGTCGAGGTTACCTCCGTGAGTGGCAACATAGTGCACTGTGGCAAATTACTAGAATCAAGACATGTCAATCAGATGTGCAATTCTGCAGAAACAAACATTCACAGCGGCAGGTCTCTCAGCACTGCTGCTCAGGACAGACCTAACTGAATAACAAAAAAACAGAAAGAAAAGAGAGAGAGGGAGGGGAACAAAGTTTGTGAAGGCAGGTTTAAGTTTTACATTCTGTCAGGAGTTGTCCTTACACAGTTGCATGCCTTTATCTCCTACCTGGTCTCGCCAAGCGGCCATCTCTAATGCATCATTTTGTAGCAGCAAACAGAGCTTGCGGAAGTGGGATTAATTGACTTCAGTGACCAAAACTTATTTGATCACTAAGACAGTGCCACGGGTGGGGTGGCGGTGATTAAATTACTTTCTAAACTAATTGGGAAAGTTTCACTGCTTATTAGCAACACTTGCAATAAAAGCACTGTTAGCAAAATAAATAGATTTTTAAGGTCAAATTAAATCACCTGTTTCTTACCACGATTTGACATCTTTTTAAAAATTGTGGTTTTTGCAGAATATCTGGTTCAAATCTCAGCTATGAGGGAGCACTATATTTAAATTTTATATAGCAAGCATATTTGAAATATTTGGTCAACAATTCCAATAAGAATATCAGAAAGCATATAGGGCTGAATGGTAAAATTTATTCAATGAAGTCACCTCTACAATATCAGTCTTTGAAATATTACATCATCCTTAAATTCAGGCTCTACTTTTCTCCCAATGAAGCTCTCCCACTGCTGGGAAACTTTATTTTCTCTATTTTATCTTTTAAATTTGTAGAATCCCAAATGATCTCCTGCATAAAACTGTTTGACAATTGTTATTTTATTTCTGTTCAACATTTGCTCTTCCTTTTCTCAAATTCCTATTTATGTTATCTTTAATTTTGGAGACTTTGTATTTCCTCGGCTGCTTTTTGCCTTGTGCCATTCTTAACCCTAATGAAGTATAATTTCGGCAACAACTCAGTAATTCTTACTATAATTTTTATTATATGAAAGTCATTTCATGATTTCATAATCTTGTTCTATTTTACTGATTGGTGGGGACCTAAATTATATCTCTACTGTTCCTGAGTCTCATTCACTCCATGATTTTAATTATCATTTATCACTAATAGTTACTAAGTTAATATTTATGCCCCAGGTAACTCTTGTAGGCACTAGACTCATACTGACACTGTCTATACTCTACCACATCATTCTAGAACTTCAGGATTGACAGGGCAGCCGCTTTCATTTATTAATTTTAACATTTGTTGAGCACAACCTACTGTTAGAGAAGACATTTCTAAGTTATTTTAGCAGTGAAGTTAGTTTAAGGAAGAACACCTTTAGATGGGAAGAAATAATTTCAAGTAGATGATTTGAAACATTTAGAGGTCCCAAACTGGTAACTGTCCAACATCAAAGATCAGAAAAGGGGAATAATATCTTTTTTATAACTCAAATTTATTTGAATTTGTTGACATTTTATTACATTTTATCTCAATTTTATTTCAACTGGAAAGCTCATTGCTTCTCATGTATGAGTCATTATTCTATTTATTAAAAACCACTGGTGCAGTAACTCTTATAGGCTGATATCCTTTTACCACTATCATGATTATGATTATTATGAAAGAATTATATTACACATTCAATGTCTTGAACACAAAAAAGAAACAAAAAGATGTTCTTTTTGTACTATGAAATGGTATGTATTTGTACTTCTTGAACCTTTTTCAAAGTATATTTTCCTGATTATTACATACTAAATACAAGAGCTCTTAAGATGGAGGTGCAAACACCTAGAGTCCACTTATATAAAAGTTATTTTAACATAAAATGAAAATAAAAAGTGCAAACATAATTATTCACACTCAAATGTGAATGGAAATGTTTGTGTATTGTATTGATTTCATAAATTCTTAATACTTAAGACATACTAAACATTTATGACATATTTCTTAATAGTAAGCAAGTTTTTGCCCTCAATATGGTACATTCTTGTAACAAAACTAGGTGTTCTCAAACTTGAGCAAGTATCAGAAACCCCTGGGTGATTTGTTAAATTCAGAACATTTGATATGTAGGTCTGGGCTAGAGATTGAGAATTTGCATTTCTAGCAAGTTCCTAGCTGGTACTCCTCCAGACCACATGTTGGGAAGCATGAACACATAAGACTAATAGCACTTTTTAAATGCTCGTTTTAAAACATTCTGCAAGTTTAATTTGCTACATTTATTTATATATGAAGAAATTAAAAAGTGGAGCTTGATTTAGGATTTGCATAATACTATCCCTTTCACAAAATTCTTATTTAAACCATGGCCAAGCTATTTGCACATTTAAGATAAATCATTTACACAAAGCTTTGAGAACTGATTCTATTGTATTAATTCCTAGAACAACATGCTTATGAAATATCACAAACTTTCAAATCTCCTCACTAGAAACAACATTGTGCAAAGGACAACTTATTTGGAGAACTATTTCAGAAAGAACTCCAACATCATGAGTGATTATTATGCACAGCAGGTGTAAATGAATTATTTATCAAATATGTTTTCATTATTTCTCAGCAAAAACATTGAAGATCTTCTTTCCAAGCACTCAGTTTCAACAATCATTTGTACACAGAGCAGGTCTTTACTTAGACAAATATTTATGGATATGCTTTCATATGAAAAATGAAAGAGCTATTACAAACACAAACACTGTACCATATTTTGAAAGCATAAAGTGAATAATTAGTAAATAATTATGCCATTTGATAAACAATTTTCTTCATTGCTCACTTTACTTCATTTTATACTTTAACATTTGGCACTTTTTAAAGGGTTTATTATGCACCCCTCTCTCAGAAGAAAAAAAAATTAACCTAAAAATCACAAGCTGTTTATGAAATTTAATATCACAAGTGTTGCAATGATAAACTCAAACTTTTCAAGCAAGGGTTTAATGAACAAATATGCTCTGGGAAATAAGAATTTTAACCACCTATATAAAGGTTTTACATACATGTGCAGTAATGATATAGGGTCTGTTAATGATATCTAGGATCACCAGGGATATACACAAACACCCACACAAATATCCTCACACAACATACACACAGACTCTTTTGGCACGGGATACCTATTTGCCCTTCAAATGAGCCAAAATTTTCATCATACAATGGACCTGAACTCTCTAGAGCTCAGCTTTTAAAATTAAAAAAGCCAAATTACATGTGAGATTGTGTCTATCCAATGCCAAAATACTTGGCTTACGAAATGGATATTTTAAAACAAAAAGTTGTAAGAAAAAAAAAAAAGTAGTTATGTAAGTTGTTTAATTTGATGGATCAATTATCAATTTAGTTTGTAGACTAAGTTCAATAGCCTCACGTAGGGAATCTATGGGATGTGAAGTAAAATTGATCACATCTGTTATCATTCTTCAAAGGGAGATAATTATCTTTGAAAGTACATTTGTATGAATCCAATTGCCTCTTTATTCACTTAGACTGTGTTGGAGTCTGTGTTCCCTTGAAAATTTTATATGTTGAAGCCTTAACCCCTAATGTGATGGCATTGGGAAATGGGGCCTTTGAGGGTTAGTTAAGATGGTCACGAGACTGGCAATGACATAATGGGACTAATGCTCTTATAAGAAAGGAATTATCAGAGCTTCTCCTCTCCACCATCTGAGGTGGCCATCTGCAAACCAGGAAGAAGGCCCACACTCAAAATCAAATCTTCCAGCACCTTGATCTTGGACTTCCCAGCCTCCAGAATTGTCAGAAATAAATGTCTGTTGTTTAATCCACTAAGTTTATGCTATTTTGTCATAGAAACCTGAGCTAAACCTGACAGGGTGGATTTATATCACTTCCCTCCATGAAAACAACTGGTCATTTTAGTAGAAAACTCAATGCAATTGTTTATTTGATATGTGTAGCATATATTTATTTTGCAAATGATTTGCATTTCAAATTGTTTATTGAAATCCTTTCATGAAGTATTCTAAACTCTCCAAGACCAACCAAAGACTAGAACTTTGTTATTACAAAGATGAGGAAAATTATTTATGTGACATTCTAAACAAAATTTAATGTATTATTTCTAAAGAAAAATAATGGGTAAAATAGAATAAAATTAGCACATGTCAAATCTAGGTGCTTCCTAATTAAAACAAATTTCTCATGAAATTTTATATTCATTGAAAGAGCTGTCTGACAGCCAACTTGCAGGCTATGTTTTATCTGGTTTTCGATACATATAGTTGAGGAAATCTAGTTTGATATGTCCATATCCTTGTAACAGTAAATGAAGTCTATCAATATTGTTTCCAAAGTAAAAAGAAATCGCTTTTGGAAACCCATTCCCCTTAGATGAAGTATTTAGTTTTTGACAACAAAATCCTGAATTTTAAATTGCATTTTCTTTTTTTTTTATATATATATGGACATTTTTTAAACAATTTAAGAAGACAAAATAAACCAAAATCATAAAGAATTGCACATTACTTTGTCAAGCTTCTGGTCATTGTTACCATTTTTTCATCATTAATGCACATTATACCTACTTAAACTGAATTGAAACACATTATTCTGAATGGACCCCAAGGTCTTTGGTAAACACTGAATTTCATGTTAAAATCACTTCAGGCACGGAAAATTATATATACCCAACCTGTATAAGAACTTCCTAAATTTAGGAATATTTTAATATTATAACTCACAAATAGTGAGAAATCATGCATCAGTCCAGTATCTTATTATATAATATCTTATGTTGAGCTATATGACTTAAAGAATTGTAAAACATGGAAAATGTGCAGTGAAAATAAATTAATTAGAACTGTCAAAAATGGATGTCTGAGGAATAAAGAGAAATAGATGGTGCATCATAGGAAAGAGAAGGCAGGGTTCACTTAATTAGAGCTTTCAAATTATGAAGGGACATTATGTGAACTCAAGTATCTATCTTGACTGCAGAAATGAATTTAAATTCTAATCTGTGGATTTGAAATTAAAAAATAAGAAAGCTATTTTGAAGGTAAGAGTAATTATATTTCGTTATGTATTACTAAAAGATATTGTTGAATTTCTTTCAAGAGGGATAACTCCTTCACTTATCTTTAACTAAAGGTGGACATAGAACCCATCTTCCAATAGACAATTTTGTATGCAGATATGGTGCCATAGAGAGCTTGGATTATAAAGCCAGATAGACATAGTATAAATCTCAGGCCACCACTCATAAACTGCTTATTTGGTTATTTTACTTTTCTGAACCAATTTTCCTTTCTATAAAGTGGGAATAAGATAACCTTTGTCATAGAGGTAGAATACTTTTTTAAACACTCAAATGTTCCACATAGTGATTAGTACTATCGTACTCAGTAATGGTTCCTTTACCCTCTTCCTTCATCGGCTTCCTATAATCTAATACTCAATGCTGTATGATATATTTTTCCTCAATCCTTTCCAGACTATTTATTTTTTTTGTTGATTGCAGCTATCACTTTAGTTGTCTTTGTATATTCTCAATGCTTTTTGGATATTATCAACTCCATTTTGTCTATGTACTGTTAAATAAACCCTTAAATGAAAAAGAAAATAAAACAGTAATAAAAACATGAACTATATGAAATCAGTCTATTTTATATACATAGAATTTGAATGAGTTTGAGATACTGAGGGAAAAAATTGAGATTTGACCATTTTCTTGCAAGTAAATTAATTGTCCTAAGGTCAAAATTGAGTAATAGAGAACTTCTTACATTTCAATTCAGTATATTGTATGATGCTTTAAAACCCAGTTATCACACTAATTGACCCCTTCTGTGATTTAAAGTTCTACTAAAGAGTAAAGTTAAGTAGACTCTGAAGAAATCTTGCAGAGATTGTACATGTAAGAAATTATTTATAAGTTCTACGTCATTCAACCATCCACTTGACAACAGTAAGGGATTTAAAAAAGAGAAAATGATATTTATTACAAAAGTTATTTTGGACATTAATGTACGTAATTACCTCTTTGGAAGTATTAAATTGTTTAAGAAATTTCTTCACTGACAATCTACTAATACTTGGTTACACTGAATTCAAAGGGGGGCATTAAATGAGTGCAAATGAAGAAAGTTTTATTGAAAGCAAGACCATATTATCTTTTTTGTTTATAAGGACTATCAACTATGAAACTGTTTTTTTCTTTTTAATTTTTAGTTACAAGTAAAGAAATGAATAATTAATTACTTGTAGTATTAGGAAGGGGAAAGGAAACAGTGGCAGGCTTTCATCTACATAAGTAAGTAGATAAAGGAATCAATCCTAAGGAGGCTGTTCTGGATTCTACATGTTAGAAGGAAATGCTAGCTTCTTTATATCAGTTGGCATTCTGGTAATTAAGCAATATGACTATGTCCTGCTGTTTATATAGCAACTCAAAAATAGTGTCTATTTAATTGTCAGGTTGTTCATTATCACTTGTATATGGTATGGCAGACAGGGCTAGAGAATTTAAACTCATTGCTCTAATAGGAAACACTTCCGATATCACTGTCATTTGATTGCTGCCACCTGAGAGAGGACAATTAAAGTAAATTGAGGACTGTAAAACTGACAAGATGTGCTGTTAAGCCATCCAAATGGAACCTGACACTTGATCAGCAATTTGGCTGAGGGAGGGTGGGTATAAAAATCACCAGTATGAAAGGAAAAGCTTTGTGCCTGAAGACTATGCAGGAGTTCTCTATTTTGTTCTCTATTGAGAGTAACAAAAGAGGATAGTAGGACCACAGGTTAGCTAGTCAACTCTACAACTCTACAAAAACATTTCAAATACTAAAATCATTTCTTCTTTCTAAAAAACAAAACAAAAAGTCATAACAAATAGAAGAGAAAATAGAAAAAGTGTTTAGAAGTGGTAAACAAGACAACCATTTTCAATAACCTGAATCAAAACAAGTCAATGGGTAGTAATAAATAATGAAGAGAATTTTAACATCCTTTCCTTACTGAGAAATATGCATAAAAGTTCATATTGGCTAAATAAAAATCTTGTTAAAATATATGAAAGATTCTTTAGAAGTTATATTCTATGCACAGAATTGTTGCTTCTGCCAACACCGGTGAAATGCTTTGTACATGCACATAATTTTTTTTTCCTAGTTGAGTTATTTTCATCGTGATGTGAGGCAAGATAGGTCTTGACGTTGATTGCTGAAATTAGAAAAATTCAGATTCATATCAAATGAATGCCTGAAAAAGATAGAGAACATACCAAGCTGATGCCATATTGCCTAAGACCCATTTAGTAAAAAGATATTCAGTTAACACCTATAATTTGCTAGGTCAGTAGGAATAAACAAAATTATGAGAAATGACCACTGTCTTAGCTTGATCTTAAATCAGGAAATAAACTGAAATAATTACTCACAATACTCTGAACTTCCATCATTTTGGCCAGAATAATTTGAAGATGACTATGTGAAATCTAAAATGGGATTGAATTAAGGCTAGATTATTGCTTTTAATTAAGTCAAACTTATGAATGTGATTTAAGTGTTGGATAAAATGAAAAAGTGACAAGTACATGGTAACATATTATCTTATGATGCTATTATACCTTATAGAAAATAAACACATTTGTTAATGTAAACATTTCCTGCTGTGTGTGCTTCATGGTTTCAAAACCATGGTTTCTAATGGTAATTTATTTCTGCCTGGCAGGTATGACTTCATAACCTTGAACATTACAGTTGACTAGCAGTCAAAGAAGCTAATGGACTCTCTCTCTTACTAATCACCCTCAACCTAGCATCTCTCCCGCGGGGATAGAAATCTTTTAACTTAAAGTAGATTCAATACCTAAACACTTTTTAGTTGTGGGTTTTTTGTTGTGGTTTTTGGAAAAGTTTTTAAGAAAACATACATAGTATTCAGAATGGATCTTAAAAAAGAGTAAAGCGGAGGACCTAAAATTTGAATTCAAAGCAAACAATGAGTTTATGGATCTTTCTTTCTCTCTTCTTCTCTCTCTGTCTCTCCAGCCCACTCTCACAAGATACAGAGATAACATATAGATAGGTGGATGTATAGACATATATATTTATTCAAAGGACTATAATTCAATATGCAATAGGAGAAAAATCTGAGAATGATTCACCTTAAATCCCCCCAAATTTTAATGAATTAATACTTTGTATTGAAGTTTATATATTTATGTATAAATTGATGATATAGGAATCACTGACAATTTCAGACCATGTTTACATGTCTAATATATAAAATGAGTGTCACTGAAATAAATTAAAATTGAAAAAGAAGTAATCAGGATCATGGATTTCCAGATTACCCAGATTCTATGTTGACAGAACAGTAGGATGAGGATTTCCCTATAAAATCACAAATTATCGTGTGTGTGTGTGTGTGTGTGTGTGTGTGTGTGTGTGTAGTTTATTGAGTATGTTTTTTTCCCTTAAAGCATATTCAAAAAAATCTGGATGAAAAAATTCACATAAATCTATTTGGATGACATTCTTTCCAAACATAAATGTATTTAAGAAGTTCTGAAAAGAGAACTTAAAAAAAATTTAGAACATATTTTAAATTAGTATTCTTCTAGGTACAAATAACAAACTCATTGCAGATTGGCTTAGTGAAACAGGATTTATTTGCTGACATCACTGAAAAGAGTATATGTTGCCCTGGTTTCAGATGTAGATGAATTCAGGGTCTCCATGTATGTTCCCGGGCTACCTCCATAACAGTGTTCATTTTTCTTCTGTAATGGTTCAAAAAATTCAGACAAGCTTTCTATAAAATGCAGGTAGGAGGCTGACTTATAGCCTTAGAACACTTTCCCAACAATTAAAACTGTAATTTCAGTGTTAAATTTGATTGGTCCAATTGGAGACATTTGTCACATTTAGGGGTATGTAAGGCAGTGATCAGTTTATGCCCAGGTCACGTGCTTCCCCTACATCTTGGGGTTGATTCAGCCCTATCTAAATTATATGGCCTAACAGTGGCGAGGAAATGTGTCCTAAGACACATTTGTAGTAATATTATAAAAATTTGGAAATGGCTATATGGAGAAAAGGTAAACAATAAAAATTAATTATATGATGATGAATGTTTATGTGCATGATGAGTATGTGCAAACATTCAGCAGGATATTAAAGAATCAAAAATTAGCTATAATGCTACAATTATTTTCATTCATTTTACTAAAATGATTTTAAAATCCATAAATTTCTCTTTATATTACTAAGGAAACCTGAGTAGACTTGTCTTTTGAGGGAAGCTGAGATTTAATAGCAGCTTTGGAGCTGGGTTTAGTGGCTGGCACCTGTAGTCTCAGGTACTGGGGAGGCTGGGGCAGGAGGATCATTTGAGACCAGAAGTTCAAGACTACCCTGGGTGATATAGCCAGACCTTGTTCTTAAAAAGAAGAAGAAGAAGAAAAAAAAAGGCAGCTCTGAGAATATCCAGACTATAGTCATGACTAGTATTGCTTTGCTTTCGTCATTTAAAGGCTCAAACAATGTTATTCCTATTCATCCACATGCTTTTCATATTAATTAATTTTTATTTAAATACAGGCACACTCCTCTTTCTTCAGACAATGATCTGATGCTGACATTCCTCATGCTTATCTTTATTATTATTGATTTTACAACAGAATGTATTGTTAGGAGAAAAACCCTTTGGTTTAACATATAACAATCAGTGTTTCGAGAAAGAATACTTTCACTAAAATGCTTTTAAATGTATTTAAGAGGCCAAGATAATGCTATACATGACGGAAAGTATAATATGCTATTGCTATGTTGGTCATACTTTGCTCAATGTATAGCTGTATTCATTAGGATGGTGAGTGACACCTTTTGGAAGGCCATAAAATAAGGATGGCCTTGTTCCTTACACCCAATCCGCTCCTATTGCCATGCCCAAGATTATTCCAGTGTATGCAACATTCTGAGAGAATACAAGGCAGTATTACAGTGCATTACTCATTAAATAAGTAAATAGAAAGTGGAATTCACTTTCATTTATAAAATAGATGATTTATTCACAAAGTGTGGTACATTAACTTCACAAGTAGCCAATTTCAGAACACACATTCCACAACCCTGTAATGATAACCAGTTAGCTGACTTGACCATTGCATGCACAATTTTATTTTAATAGAGTTGTTATCCATGACACACCTCTTTGCTGAAATTTCTGATAGATTGTAAGTAACTAAAGGGAAACCAAGGTGGTTTTCTGAAAAAAATTCTCTGGGCTAACATGTCACTCATGGAATAATAACCTGGAGTGGATGACAGTTCTCACACCAGCTGCTTGACATCTGAACAGCTGCCAATGCCCTAGGAAATGTCACACCATCAGATATAGGCTCTGAGTGTGTGAGTAGCAAAAATGTAGCTGGTAGAGGCCAGCACCCCAGGCCATGACTAACACCCCAGGCCCCATCATGCCATAAGCTTGAAGCCCGGTTGAGCTGTCAGTTTAATAAATGAATAGCCTCTTTGTTTTGATCAGCATTGTCAAGGCTTATTTCAAAAAGGGACTCTGATTCCTCTCACAGTCTAGCCCAGCCAAAGTCAATCGGTACAATTTCAAGGTGAATTTATTCATTCTTTATAAAGTTCTGTGCGCGAATATATCAAGACAGTTGAATAAATTGAAATAAATAGACTTGGAGTTACATATTCTCCCAGTAATTGAAATAGTTTCCCCCCAATATATTTATAATAACAATTCTACCTTTATGAAACCTAGTCTAGCTACAGAAAGGAAAGCATAGAATTACCATTTTGATAACATATTTGGAAAATACAATTGGGGCTAAATATGTTGATAAGGGCACCAGAAAGTTGTCCTTGCCTTTAACCATTCCATGTTAAACTTTGAGTAAAGCATAGCTTTACTGCTTGGTAAAGATGCCTGATTAGCCTGCATTGATGTGCAAATATTTACCTTCAATTTGGTCATTTCTAAATAGAAGTGCCCAAACACTAGATCCTTCTGTCTGCTTTATAGGACTTTGAATGTAAGTTACATAAAGGACACTGAACTGAAAAGAAGAAAAAGAAAAGAAAAAAAAATTAGCAACAGTGTTGATGTTCATCTGAAATGAGAAACTCTAGTCAATTTGATATATAGAATTAATTTAACATGAGCCCCCTCAGATATCACCATTATGGTTTTTAATAATATACAATAGTTTTAACTTTTAGCTCCAAGCTCACTTTTTTTTTTTTAACATTTTTTCCTTTATTTTACAAAAAAGCAGTCTCTGAGTCATAGTCGGAAAGGGTTACTGTAACATAAAGCTCTCCTGGTTATCATAGAAAAACCTCCCCAAGTTTATCTGCACATGATGGAGGGAAGAATTAATCTTGAACACTTATAGCCTGCTGTTCTTAAAAGGATTTTCAAAGTATAAAATATCTTATCAGGAAAGTTTGGTTCTCCTTAAAACCATCAATAAGCCCTGGGAAATGCTGCAATCTGAGGTTGGGAAGGCAAATGCTTTGACTTGATAATGAAGGACACCTGGGAATGATTGGCGTTTGCTAACAAAAAAGTCAAATAATTGAGGCATAATGCTAAGAAGGGGTTTAGGGAACAACTTAGTCCAATGCTAATCCTTTGAAAACTTGAAGCGATGTCTATGATTATTTTTTCCCCACAGACAAGCAATCTATAAAAGTGATCAAACTGATCAACCGAGTATGCCATTTCCCTTCCTTTATCTCTTTTTATCTCATTCTTTTAAAGCACAGTGGAGCTCCCTCTCCTATCCATCAGTGTGTTATATAGGCTCTGATGTGCGACCCATGGGCCCACTGCCTGGAGCATTATTATTTCATAAAACATAAACAATAAATGTGTGAGTATAGTCAGTCTGAGGAGATATATGGCTTGAATAATATAAATTTTCAAAGGAATATTCTTCCTCGGTGTCATTTAAAAATATATGTATATAGCCACATTGTTTTTGTTGTTATGGATTAAAAGCTGTCTTTTTTCACAGCTCTTCCAGGAAAACCCAAATGAATGGGCTGAAAATCTGAGCTTCACTTTCAGTTGATGGATATCTACACATTCATAACACATTATCAAAGCAGCGCCTTTGTTGATAGTAAACAGAGATCGTATCAACCTCAGAGTTTGAGCTCACCTTAAGCAGAAGCAAGTCTGCCTGAAGGAATAGCCATGGTGCGTTGGATGTAGTAGAGTCTCTCTTGATGGTTTAAGCTACTTGTTCATCACCAATACTTTATTTATTTATTTTTATTTTTAATTTTAGCATATTATGGGGGTACAAGTGTTAAGGTTACATATATTGCCCATGCCCCCCTCCCTCCTCGAGTAAGAGCTTCAAGTGCATCACCAATACTTTAATAAAGGAAATGCTGCTTAGGAAGAAATTACTGTTAAGCTTTTAGAACTAATTGAGGACATGGAAACTTCAATCACCCTCCATGTTTAGAGTCTGAATTGCATATGAACACAAATGATCCCTTGACTAAATAATCAGAATGGTATTACCTCAGGAGACCCTGTCTGCAAGACAGAAACTTCTCCTGCCCATGTTTCTTACCTTGTCTTGACCCGAGACTAAGTAGTCATTCTTTTCAAGGAATGTTTCAGTGAGTTTTTGTGTAAGAATTCTATTCCTTTCCACTCCAGACAAAGCACTTTTTATAATCTGTGATTCTAATACTGATGGTAATCCAATTTGTCTATAATGCTAATAAAAGCATCCTGCTCTCTTACTATGTAGAAATTCACACACACACACAAAATCTCTTGAACATGGATTGGCAAACTTTTTCTGAAAAGAGCCAGCTTGGAAATATTTTAGGCTGTATAGTCTCTGTTGCAACAACTCAACTGTGCTGTAGTGTGAAAGCAGTCAGAGATAATACGTAAATGAATGAATGTGGTCCTGTGCCAATAAAACTTTATAGATATCTTTGGTGGGCTGGCTTTGGCCTCTGGGCTATAGTTAGCCCCTGCTCTAGAATATGAAACATGTAGCTAATGAGACTCTATTGTTCTAATTTATATCAATAAATTAATACAAACAATTGTTGTCATTCCTTGAGGCTGGAATAATTCTTGATGAAGACTTGACTAACCTATTAAGCTCTCTTTGTTAATCCAGTCAACCTACTCACAACTGCATGTTAGATCTTAATGTTTTGTCACAATGTAATTAATGTCCTTCAATCACCAAAACTTTTATTGAACTCATCCAATCATCACATTTTTATAGAGGACCTACTATGGGCTAGACAGGAGAGATTACAATGCTCTGTATACTGGAACAGAACAAAATCTAATAAACAAAATTATTTACACTGGGACAAGTGTTTTATGGGAAGAAAACTAAAGTGCTGAGATTGAGAATAATGGTGACAGAGATTGTATTTTATATTGAATGGTTTAGGAAGCTCTAACATCATTTTCTCCATCCGTTATAAATAAAGGCAAAGTAAAATGCTGCCTGCACATAAGATCACTGGCAAGAATGGACTGTTAAATTAGGATATTTTTTAAAAGATAACTAATTTCTAGCAGGGCATGGTGGCATGTGTCTGTAGTCCCAGCTACTTGGGAGGCTGAGGCAGGGAGTTTGAGGGTGAATTTATCTGTGATAATACCACTGCACTCTAGCCCAGGCAACAGAGTGACATTGTCTCAAGAAAACCAACCAAACAAATAAAAACTAATTTCCTGAATAGGTAAATGTGACAAAATTCAAATAGCACAGAAAATAATGGCAAAAATAATTTTTCTTCCCAACATGCCTTCAACTACTCAGTTTCCATGCCTAGAGGAAATACTATTACATGTTTTTACATTTATTTTTATATATGAATGCATATATATATTTAGCTACTAGAAAATAAGACTCAAAAGAGAGATATGTCAATTTCCTGCTTTTATTGTGCATTCATACATCAATATATACAAGCTCACAGGTACATTTAGAGCTTTATTGATGGGTACTTTCTATATTTCTAATTATTTGCTATTACACAGTACTGTAGTAAAAATACTTATATTTACAATTTTGCAGGAGATATCTGTGTTAAGATGTAATACTCCATGAGTTTGTTGCTTTTCTGTATACGCTATAAACAGAGCCCTCACCGCTATTCTGGATTACCTTACCAGGGATGTTTTTATAGCAAACAGCCTTGGAAGATAGAGATGGTGTCTCCCTCTGGAAAGAAGATAGTTCTGTTCACTGGTCAGCATAAGTTCAGAGTTCCTAAACCCAAGATCCTCAGCTCTCAAGCAAACTACCACGTACACAGCACTCGGTGTTGTCCCTGGGGACCTCAAGGGACAAGGGGAAGTAAGGAAAACTCGCAGCTTGTGCTGCCGCTTCCTATCGCAGGAGTAATCCCATTCTTTATCTCTGGCCCAGGAGTCTCCAAACTTCTGCCAATACTCGCAAAACTGTGACAGGCTATTTGTTAGCTCAGAAGTAGGGAAAAACCGCAGATCTCTCCTAGTCTGTAGTTGTCTGTTGGATAAACTCCTAGAATTGGAATTGTGGAGCCAAAGATTAAGTACGTTACAAATACATGTTGATAATTACACTAATATCAACATAGATTAATATCAACATATATTCCCTTCCTCTAGTCTCACTACCAAGCTGTGTTACCTAACTTTCGATATTTGCCAACTTGCTTAGTAAAAATGATATCTGATTGCATTTTTCATTTGCATTTCACAATCAGTGAGTCTAAATATTAACTCAAATACTTAATAGCTGTTTATATATATATATTGTTTTCTGGAATTTTCTATTTCTGTCCTTCTCCATTTTTCTATTGGTTTTTCTTACTGAGTATTTAGATCTCTTTAAGTATTAACAAATTAGGCTTTAAGTATTAACAAATTAGTTTTAACAAATATTAACAAATTTGTCTATCCCACATGTTAAACATTTTTCCTTCCAATTTTCAATTGCTTTTTTAAAGTTTTTCTTATGGAATCATTTTTTTAAATTTTAAGGTAGGCAAATTTATCAATATCCTCTCTTATGATTCCCGAATTTATGTGATACTAAAGCCTTTATTACTCAAATATTATGTAAAAAATAAGTTGTGCTGCTTTTTGTACTTTTCTGATTTAATTTTTTACATTTAAATCTTTGATCCACCTGCGGTATATTTTTGAGTAAAGATTAAGATATAGATCCCATCTTATTTCTTTATCTGGATTGGGGTATTTTTGAAATAATCAACACCATGTTTGAAATCTTAATTGAGATTTGAAACAAAAAAGAATTTCCTCGAGAATAACTTAATCACACACTTGAGATAAACTATTAACTGAATTTACTAAACCGTTAAATTAAACATTTCAACTAATTACTGAGATACTATTCAATTGTAAGATTTGCTTTGGCCACCAGGCCTTCCTCACAGAGGGAGGGAATGGGAACATACTCTTTAGTGAGGTCATTTTCAGGACTGTTGTTTTGATCATCCTTGCTCCCTTTCTTCCCTATTTCCTTCCTTTTCTCCCTTCCTCCCTCCCCTCTTTCCCACCTTCTTTCCTCCTTCCTTCCTTCCTGTTTGTTCCATGAATCTGACAAATCTCAAAGGCCAATTCTTATTGTTTATTACAGTTCTGGTACATTCCATACATATTTTCATGAACTTCCCTGTTTTAATGTCTGGATTATTCCTGTGACTTTCCCTTTTCAGTATTTCACTATATTCTCCCATACATTGGTTCTTTTCTTGCCTCAGTCTTGGCCAGATGACCATTTTGCATAGTGCTTTGTTGCTGCTGCTTTTCAGAAAACCTAGATCTCATCTGCTTTCTGGGCTCTCCTTAACTTACTAGTCCATTCCCTAAAGAACTATTTATTTCTCACTAAAACTTTCTGAGCCATTTCCTCCAGGCAAAAACCAAAACAAAACAAACTAAAAAACCCCTGCAAATAATCTTAAACTTTACTTTATTTCATTTTATTGGAGGGAGCTTTGTTTTACTAGATGGTTTGTTGTTTGTTTTTATTTTTTTATCTTTGTTTTTGTAACACTACTGCCCTCATCATGTATGGTTATACTTATTTTGCAATCATGGAAGAGACTATGATATTTTTGGCTAAAAGGGAACTGCTCTCATATCTTTGACAAACGTTTTCTTTGTCTCACTCAACTCTATACCAAATAGTCTAATTAAGTAATTTATACTGTTTACTCAGATTATATTTGCTTTTTAAAAATTTTTTAAAAAATCAATATGGCTTTAAGTCTAGAGATTATTATTTCTGGTACTTTTCCAGCCTCCTGCTCACTTATGCCTTTCAAATGTGCAGCCGTTTGTTAGGACAGATGTGCATTTTCAATTTCCTCACTCACCTGAAGTCCAACTACCCCATTTTCCATCTACCTCTTTCATTCTGCCCAGGGCAGAGAAGTTTTTGCCCTGTAATCCCCATTGATTGTGATGATAATTAATTAAACTATGAAATTCAATATTGTTAAAAGTCATTTGTGCGTTTCCTTTCAGTTGTTTTATTACATGCAAATCTGTAGGAATATTATGAAAAATAAATAAACAGGGAGAATATGTGCTTTCTAAGTGCAAGTCTGTCAAGTGAGCGATGCTTGGCGCAATGGAACTGGCCTATTTCCATCAAAAAAGTGAGTGAGCTTCACCAGCTCTGTAGTTTCTGATTATTCTAGCAGGTGCCACAGTGTTCAGCATCAGGGTCCTGTGCTCAGACACGTGGCCCTGTGGTGCAGAGCAAGGGGCCACCGTACATCATGTTCAGCTATTCAGGAAAATTTGACAGATGATAATATTAAATGATTTTATAACTAAATCAGCATGTTACACCAGTTTCCAAATGATATAATAGCTGTGGGAGGAGGATCTTTTTCAAACATACACAAAAGCTCCATATGAACCAACAAAAATTCCTGGTCAGCCTCAGAAGGTGAAGGGAAGGACCATGAGGTTCCTTATAACCTATTTCTGCCAGATTCTGCTATCATTTTTGTATGGGTAGGAGTTTCCTGTCATGTTAAATTTGAACAAAGGGTTCTGGTGACAAGAAAAGGAAAAAGAAAGAGAAATACTTTTGAAAAGCCCTAGACTAGATAATCTTTAATGCATTTTCAGTTCTATAATTCTTCGATTATATGACTCAGTGTCATAAATAAATCTACATATATATCTCTCTCTATATAGCTAGCAGTTTAATTGAACAACTTAGGAGAATTGTTACAAGGGATTCGCTCCCTCAGGCAGTAAGTCTCCAACAAGTCCTGAATTATTTTAGGAGAGGTTGTAATAGGAGACTAGAGATGTGAGATTTTGGGTTTTCTAAAATGTTGATTTTCACTATATATAGAGTCTTCTTTTTAACATACTCATACTGAGACTAAAATATAGTCCTCTATAATGAAAATGTATTTTTTGTGTGTTCAAAGTGTAAATTAGTGTCTAAGTGTCTAGCATTTGCTTAACATTCTTGTGACCTTATGTTTGAATTAAGATTGCACCATTTCATAGTTAAATAAATACATTGCTGTTCTTGTTTTCAAAACATTCTAATATATGTTATTTCTATTTTTTAAACTCTTAATATAGACTGAAGACTTTTTTTTTTTAATAGCATCTAAATGTGCCTTTAATTTTAGATTTGAAGTTGGGTCTCGTAACCAAGAAAAACACCCTACCAAATTCTAAAACAAGTGAGAATTTGTTAAAATATATTGGAAACAATTTCAATAAAATTGCCAAGAAAAAAATGAAATAACAATTATTATTTTTAGAGAATTAGTATGAAAGCATTTTATCCATTGTGGTGAAAGTTTAAATTGGTATAATATTTCTAAGATAAATTTGGCAGTATTTATCAAGACTCCTAAAAATGCTTCATTTGTAATTTTGTCCTCAAGAAGTATTTGTAGATTAGAAGAAATATGTATAAAAACATTTATTATATTGAGAGGAAAAATAATTTAATGTTAGGAGAACAGATAATATGGGGAATATATAGAAAATATATCTTATAGTCATTAAAATGTTATTCAAAGAATATTTAAAGATGTGTACTATACTAATTTAAAGTGAAAAAATCAGCATTACAATATATATGTTTAATATGATCATGATTTTCAAGAATTCCATACTAGCAGCTGAAAATTGGAGAAAAACATAATTACCAAAATATTTTCAATAGTTAAAATATCATGATGCCATTATAGATTATTTATTTGCCTTCTTTGTAGTTTATTTTTCAAAAGTTTAATGAAATTTATATCAAGAAAAATACTAAATATTAATTTCAAGTATCATCTCATACTGATGCCAGCAGAGTAACATATCCTAATTTCAAAGAGAAATAGAAAGGACAACAGAAGCTCCTGGATACCTCCTCCACCCTATGCACATATTCCTTTGGCTGATTTTATTCAATATTCTTTCCTTGTATTAAATGACTTTAAGTGAGCTCTGTGAGTCCTTCTAGTGCTATCAAACTTGAAGATGGTTTTGGAAACCCCTTCAAATTTGTGATCAGTGTCAAAAGTGGCAAGAGTCTTGAGGACTCTAAGCTCCTTACAATAAAGATAGCCAATTGCCTCATCACCATTTATGGAGAAGCCTGTCTTTGCAACTTTGTCAAAAATTTGTAACTCCTATAGGTTTGGATCTATTTCTGGACTCTGTTCCATTGATTTATTTCTCCATCTTTTCATCAACAGCACACTGTTTTGAATACTGTAGCTTTGTAATAAGTCTTAAAATCAGGTAATATTCATCCTCCGATTTGTTCATGGTTTTGAAATTTTTTTTAATATTCTAGATTCATTCCATTTCCATATAAATTATATTATCAATTTATACAAAAAGCCTGGTGGCATTTTGATTGCATTGAATCTACGGAAAAATTTAGAGAGTATTGACATTTAAAAAATATTATGTCCTTTGACCCATGAATACTAAATATCTCTCCATTTATCTGGGTCTTATTTAGTTTTGTTCAGTGACATTTTACAGTTTTAAGGGTATTGCATATTGCATATCTTTTGTCATATTTATTTTATATTTGTAATGCTACTATAAATGGCTATTTGTTTTTCCCTAAATTTCAATTTATGACTATTGCTAGATATTAATAATAGAAATCCAATTGATTTTTATATATTGATTTTGAATTTTTTAACCTTTGTAAATGTACTTATTAATACTATTAGCTTTTTCATCGATTCCATCAGATTTTATACATAGGACATTATGTCATTTGTAAATAAATATGGTTAATTCTTTCTTTCCAATTTTGATACCCTTTCTTTATTTCTTGCCTGTTTTCACTGGCTAGAACTTCCAGTGCAATGTTAAATAGCAGCAGTGAGGGTGCATATATTTTTTTTTTGTTCCTAATCTAAAGGTAAAGGTATTCAATCTTTCATCAAAGATATTCTATTATATTAAGGAGTTTTCTTTCTATTTCTAACTTGCTGAGAGTTTCTAATCAGGAATAAATGTTGTATTTTGGCAGAGATTTTCACTACATTATAATTGTATAGTATTTCTTTTTTAGTTTGTTAATATGATAAATTATATTATTTGATTTTTGAATGTTAAACTAACCTTGCATTCATGGAATAAATATCACTTGGCCATCATGCATTATCCTTTTGATATATTGTGGTTTCATTTATTAAAATATTATCTATAATTTTTACAACTGTGTTCATGAAGAGTATTAGATGAAATTAATGTTTCTTGTAATGTCTTTGATTTTGGTATCAGGGAAATGTACTGATGAAATGCATTAGAAAGTAGTACCTCATCTTCAAATTTCTGAAGGAGTTTATGTGAAATTGGCATTCATCTTTATTAAATGTTTGGTACATTTCATCAGTGAAGTCTTATAGGCCTTGAATGATCTTTATGTGAAGGTTTTATCTATAAACACAAACACAAAATTATTGTTATAATAGTATTTAGCTTATCTGCTTTTGTTTTGGATGAGTTTGGTACTTTGCACAGTTCAAGGAATGTATCCATTTCACCTACACCAGGGGTTAGAAAACTATAACCTACAAGACAGATCCATCATGTGGCCTTGTCAACTAGGAATACATGTGTGTGTGTGTGTATTTTTATATTTTTAAAGATTTGAAAAAAAATACAAAGATGAATATGGAACAAAGATTGCATGTAGCCTACAAAGTCTGAAATATTTATTAACAACATCGATCCTTAAATATGTTTATTGGCCCCTGATCAAAACTGTTGAATTTATTGGCATTGAGACATTAATTTTATTCCCTTAATATTTTAATGTGTATAGTATATGTAATCAAACTATTTCTCTTAATCCTGATATTGGTAATTAGTGTCATTTTTTTTACCCTGATTATTCTGGAAGAGTAAAGAACCAGCTTTTGGTTTCAATGACTTTTCTATATGTTTTGTTTTTTTTCCTGATTTCTGTTTTATTGTTTTCAACTTAGATCATTACTATTTTATTTCTTTTTTGAGGATTAATTTGTTCCTTTTTAGTTTCTTAAGTTAGAAGGCAAGGTAATTTACTTGAGATCTTTCATCTTTTCTAACAGAGGTGGTTAATGCTACCAATTTCCTTCTAAGACTGCTTTTTGCAGCATTTCAAAAATTTTAATATTCTGTACTTTTATTTTCTTTCAATTTAAATTATTTCATAACTTCCCTTTTAATTTTTTCTTTGATTCATGGGTTATATAAAAATATATCACTGTATTTAGTCTTGACATATTTGGGGATTTTTCAGATATCTTTTTAGTACCAATTTCTAATTTAATTTGATAGTGATCAGAGGATTTATTTTGTATGACTAAAATCTTTTTAAGTTTATTACCCACTATTTAGGAAAGACTCTTCTAATACTCTGATACTGCACTCAATGCTTCATTAATTATGAGGTTTTAATCTGCCTGAAAAGTACCCAGCCTGTAAGATGTCCAGAGTTCTCTCTGTGTGCAGTTCCCATACTCTGCCTTATGAACTCTAGCTGCCTTGGTCTCTCAAACGCTCAGCTTCATCTTTTCAACTTGGGGAGTCTTCCATGGCTCAACCACATTTCCCCTTCCTGTGTCATGGACTGAGAACTCTGAGGAGTAAGCCTATAGAACTCTTGGGCTCACTGTATTTGCTCTCTGTTCTTCAGGGTTCACTGACCTCTGTTGCCTGCTGTCCAGTATCTTGAAAGCAATTCTTTAAATATATTTTTCCAATGCTTTTGTTTCTTTGAGGCTAGAGAGTTAATCCACTCCTTGTTACTCTATTTTGGTTAGAAGACATAAAAATATTTTTACAAACATAAGAGGTGTACCAGCTTTAACCATATATGCCATTTTTTTCTCCAAAGTAATCAATTCTAGATCTTAATTGTTCTCTGAATAAATTAAGTTTCCCACTCATTTTTTCTAGACTTTGCATCCAATATATGAATTTTATGAATTCACGACTTTATTTTATGAATTCAAGACTTTTATGAATTCAAGACTTTATTTAGGGTTTATGTAATTCCCTATTCCTTTGGCAAAACTGTCTATAACTTGACCTAGCAACATGCATATAATGAAATGAGATGCTTATTTTGTGGGAAATGTAGTATAGATATCCTGGGGAGAGCCTACTTCACCAGTTTTCTTCTCAAAAATCACCTCTCTACTTGCAAGGTTGTAGTTGCATTTCAAAAGATTCTCTCCTCACTGTTCATAAGTAACTGAACCATAGGTACTGGACTCAAAACTAGCTAAATTAATTCAATCCCATAAATTTGGAATTAGAATTTACTAGTGGTTAAATTATTCTCATTGTGGGTTGACTAGGGGGTAGAAAAAAGAAGGTGAGAATGTTAATGTGGAGAGAGAAGAAGAAAGAAGAAGAAGGAGAAGAAGAATAGTAGTAGTGGTAAAAGGAGGGGTAGGAGGAGAGGTGATGGGGCATGGGGAAAAAGAGAGAGGAGAAGGAGGAGAAAGAATTAGAAGAAATAAGAAGCAAAAGAGAGGAGAAAAAGAAGTACAAGAATAGAACAGAAAAGAATAGATAAATAGATCAGACAAGAAAAGAAGGGAAAAAGAAGTTAGAGGAAAAGAGAGTCCAAAGGGAAGAATTAAACAGTTTCCCAGGATCAGAGGTGAGGGTTTGAAAAGCACCTTGCTCTTGGCTGTGGCACTTTCCCTGGCTTCCTGGAAATATCCTGCAACCTATAAAAAATATTTTCCTTTCTTGCTTAAGGTGAATCTTATTACCTATAGCCAAATAATCCTACCTAATATAAGGATCCAAATTCATTATCAAAACATGGTCACTAAATTCAGAAAAGTTATCATTTAGAAAGGTAAACAGGTGTTTAGTGCCAAGATATAGACTGTATGTATATAACTGGAATTAAAATGAACACCAGATCATTGAAATTTGAAGTAGCTGATAAAGACTTAGAAGATAATATGATCCTTAAAATTTAAGAAAGAGTTCCCCATGTGGAGAGGAACAAGGGGGTCATTTCAGGAATGGAAAATACCATGAGCAGAGGCCTGGACACAGCACAGGGAGGAAGAAACATTGGTTAACTGGAACATATACATGGGGATGTGAGATATGAACTGGTGCATTTTGTGCAGAGCAAGGAAAGGCTTTAGAATCTGGCATTAGATTCGATGCAGTGGGCACTGTCAAAGGTGGCATATGTTTTCCCCTGCTTGTTTTTAAACTGAAAATGACATGATAAAGCATGCTTCTAGGGAGATTAGTTTTGTAAGAAAGTACAGGATTGATGAAATAGCCCAGAGCCTAGATGTAAGAGATGGATTAGGAGGCTATATCAGTTAAGAGACTTTGAGCTTTAAGTCACAGAAAAACCTAACTCCAACTGGCTTAGAGAGAGAAAGGGAGAGAGAGATAGAGAGAAAGATAATATGAATGAATTGAATTTAACAGGACACTTAACTAAAACATCCATGTATAGAGCCGAATTCAAAAAATGACAGCATTTGGGGCTGAAGAAAAGTCATTAGGGCTAAGTTTTCTCTGTCACCTGTCTCACCTTGTACTGGTCTAAATCCACGTGGTCACACTTGTTAGTTCCAGACTCTGTTCCCAGGGTGCAAAAGATGCCTTAGGAGCTCCGCATCAATTTCTCTGAGGTTCATGTCCAGCAGGAAAGAACAGACACCTTTCTAGAACCATCCCTCACTCCTAGGCATCGTTTGTTGGCCACAGTAGATCATGAGCTCATCCCAGAAGGATCCCTCTGGTCAAGAGGGTACAGTGATTTGATTTGTCACAACTGGGTCATGTATTTGCCCACATGACATAGATAGGTGGAATGTTTACCTTCAATTTGTTGCTCAATGCTAGTTAGTTTATTCCAAGGCCACTTTTCATAATTCCAATGTTTTGTAATGAAGGAAGCAATACCATTTGTAAGATGGAAATAGTAACTTACTGAATTTTAGTCACAACAATATATTTAAAAGCCACAATTTCAGATTAAAGATTTTCCACATGGCTTTATTTGATTACGTATTCCGGAGCACAAACACACTGCATATGACAAATGTCTTCTCACCGCGAACTTTCACAACATACATAACCCCTTGAAATCAGAAGTTTATAATGGAAATACTGATGCTACCTTAACTCGGCTAAAGTGAACTGTGCTGCTGTGATAAGAGGAAAATGTATGTTTACCTTTTGAAGACTCATCATTTTTCCAAATCATGATTAGTAGGTGGCAGGACAATATAACACTGAATCGTATGCAAAGATAGCCTGGATTTGAAATATGAATCTTTTGCCAGTGCAAGAGATGAAGATGACAGTTGTAATCTCTTCAGATTCATAATTTACTAAGTTGTAGGCAGGTTAGCAGTGATTGATCATTCCTAGGCTGGGAGTTAGTGATTTAAAAATCATTTTATTGCATTACACAAATGTGAAGTTTGAAAGTTTTAAACTGTCTTTATCTCTGCCTTAAGCAACTATTGGGCACAGGCTTACTTCTAGAAACTAAATGTATACAAAGGCGTGCCTATTGCAGCATATGTCTCTCCTGTAGCTCTTCATATTGTATATTAAATACGACAGAGTGGATTGTTTGCAGTATGAAAATTTATGTTATTGTGAAGATACCCAACATTTACTATAGAATGAAGTATGGCAAAGAACTGTAGGTTTTGCTACCAAATAGTGAAATGAAATTTGTCACTGCTTCTGTGGTCAAAAAAGAACATTTTGAGATGAAATTACTCAGGGTATAGTAGCAAGGGTAGAAAGGCTGAACTTAATCTCTGTAATGAAACTAAGACCCTCTTATGGTTTTATCATCACAAGGGGTGTTTTCCATCCAGAGCCATCCAGGAAAGGCAAGTGAAGACAACGGAACAGTGTAGATGAAGGAGTTCCCAATTCTGGTTTTGTGTAGGCTTTGGTTTTTTTGTCATCTAGAGAAATTATTGAGAATGGTGTGGCTTAGGACACAGCAGAAAAATCATAGGATCTCTTCTTTCACCTCAATTGCCTCCCTGTCTTACCATTTCTCTGATTCTCTTGCAACAGAAATTCTCTCTTGAGTGTTATTGTGTGATGGATCAGAGTTGAGCAGTCTTAGCTTGGCATCTGTCACATCGAAAGCATACCTGAGGGATGTTGCCACTTACTGGAGATGCTCTTCCTCAAACCTCCCTCCACCTTTTCCTAGGGTCTGGCAGAAAGTAATTGAAAAAAAGAAGTAAAGGCAGGTGGATTGCTCAAGGTCAGGAGTTCGAAACCAGCCTGAGCAAGAGTGAGCCCCATCTCTACTAAAAATAGAAAGAAATTAATTGGCCAACTAAAAATATAGAAAAAAATAGCTGGCCATGGTGCCGCATGCCTGTCATCTCAGCTACTTGGGAGGCTGGGGCAGAAGGATTGCTTGAGCCCTGGAATTTGAGGTTGCTGTGAGCGAGGCTGACGCCACGACACTCACTCTAGCCTGGGCAACCGAGTGAGACTCTGTCTCAAAAAAAAAAAAAAAAAAAAGGAAAAGAAAAGAAAACAGGAAGTAAAGTAAAGATCAATTAGCAGTAGAAGCTTACAAAATGTTATTATCCTCATGACATTTCTCCATCACACTCAAATCAATTCCTAGCCGAGACCATGTCTGACTCAGCAAAACAGAAATTTTCACAATGATTTGTGTGTTCCAAAAATACAATTTTTAGGGCTCAGTGGTGATGTGTGCCTGTAGTCCCAGCTACTTGGGAGGCTGAGGTGGGAAGTTGGCTTAAGGCAGGAGTTGGGGGCCTGCTGTGCCACTGTGAATACAGCACTCTAGCCTGGGCAACAGAGCAAAATCTTGTCTTTAAAAAAAAATGAAATTTTTATGCAAGGCTGGTTCCTTCTTGGTTTGACAAGTGTAGCAACAGAGATTAAGAGACATTACTAAGGATAGATTAAAGATCAGATTTTATAGGGAATGCTTAACAAAGCAGGAGACAGCAAAAGGGACCTGTTACACTCCTCTCCCCCCCGCCCCCCAGGCATCTTTTATCTGCTGCAAAGAAGCTCACGACTGGACACTTGTGCTCTGAAGGGCAGGCCATGGAGTAAGTTCCAGGGAAGAAAACATGACCTTCTATTAGGGCTAGCATGAGGGGTACAGTGGCAGTGGGGGAAAATAGATTATTTTGGGTGTCAGGCAGCCTGCAGTTAGATACCCACTGTGTATGAGGTTGCTGGGAGTTTTCATCTCTCATCTCTTTGCTGAGAGATGTTAAAGGAAAAGAGGCCAAATTCTGTAAAATAATTTTAAAGAGATTTATTCTGAGTCAAATTTGAGAATCATGACACAGAGCCAAGAATCCTTGAGCAAGTGGACGTGCTGTGGCTGGGTTACAGTTTGGTTTTATACATTTCTGAGAGACAGGGGTTACAGGTAAAGTCATAAATCAATACGTGGAAGGCATACATTGGTCTGGGCCATCTCAAGGGGTGGGCTTACAGGTTTAGGTGGGTTTAAAGATTCTTTGACTTGTAATTGGTTAAAGACGTGAAGCTTTGTCTACAGGCTTTGAATGTTTAAGATAAGGAGGTCTGTTAATCAGAGACCAACCACCTGACATATATTTGTTGTGTATATTGAGGACCTGCAAGTTTGTCTTGCATAAGCTTAGTCCTGCTAATGGGTTACAAAGGATGTCTCCAAGAAGGGAGGGGGGCATGATGAGGCATGTCTGACCTCCCTCCTTGTGGCAGGCAATTTAGTTTTAGGATATCCCCTTGGCCAAGAGGGGGTCCATTCACTCAGCCTGTGGGGGAGTTTTAATATTTTATTTTAGTTCACAGAAGGAAGCTTCTGGGTGTGGAGGTGGAAGAAAATTCAGGTACTGATGAAATGTTTAGGCAGCCCAGAGAAAGCATTTAAGGATGTTTCAAGACAATCCTTTTTTTCATACCATAACAATAAATTCATAATTTCCTCCCTACTATCATTCTCCAACACAAGTTGTTCCTCACATACATTAAACATTAGTGGGTAGGAGAAAGTAGAAGAAAGTCCCAACATACAATAATCTTATCTCATCTATTAATTTCTACATAGATCAATGTAAGACACTTTGACACCTTCACACTTAATTTAAAAATTTCTAAATTGTATGTTTGGTTTGAGACTGCAAAAATAAGCAATCTTCACTATTCTTAACATACTGCTGTTCACAAGTTTACTATAATTGAGACCTAACACTGGAGTTATATTTCCTTTTATTGTTTCTTGTTTTTAAACAAAAGAACTTTAATTCACCTGGTTAGAACGGCATAAGGGAAAATGATTATACAAGTATATGCACGTTTGCAGCCTTTCTGTCTTTAAGAGCTCAGGCAGAAAAGAGATGTGAAGTATTTGAAGCGAACTTCATTTCAAATTTCTGTGAACTTCATTTCCATTTTTTTCTAACACTTTCTTTCTCTTTCACGTTTTCTCCTTTGGTCACACCGACCTCCTTGTCATTGCAAATACACCAGGCACATTAGTGCCTCAGATCCTTTGTACTTTCTCTTTCCTCTCTCTGGCCAAAATGCCTTTCCTGCCGACAGCAGCATTGCCGCCTCTCTTGTTCACTCTGATCCGCTTGAAGTTCGCCAGTGAGGCTCTAGTATTGGGTGGATTGAGATGGGAAGCAAAAAAGATAATATCAATGTTTCTAGGTTAGAAAACCAAAAGGATAGTGCCACATAAGAGAATGGTCAGGCTGGGGGTGTAGATTCAGAATTCGTCACTGTAAAGAGATGAGTTGAAACCATTCACATGCTAGTATGTTACAGCATACCGGTTCGGAGGACAAACCAAGCAGCACACAGAGAGTCGGAGAATCAAAGCTTATTTGCTGGCAGACTCAGAGGGGTCTCACCACCAAATTCTGAGCCCCATCTAACTGATTTTTCCCACTTTTGTTAAGTTGGGGTGGTCTGAGGGATGGGGTCTCAGGTGGCTGACATGCAACCAGGTAATAGGTTAGTTGATGTGTCAGGTAATAAGTTAGTTTTTTGTTGATGCACCAGGTAATAGATGGGGGTTTTCCTTATCAAGTATAGAATGAGGATTTCTGACAGCCAAAGACAAACCTTTCAAAAAAGCGAGCATCTAATGCTGGGTGTGACTTGAAAAAATGGAGAACAGAAGAGACAAGGGAGTCAGTGACACATACAGAGGAGGATAGTTGAAATACTAAAGACAAAGTTAAAGAGTATAGCTGCAAAATATAGCATGGAGAAAAGTCTCAAGAAGAAAGTAATACTCGACAGTGTCAAATAATGACTCAGAACAGGTCTTTGGATTTGTAAATTTGTAAATCAATGAGAGAGAGTACATTTAACAGAAACATAGCATCATTTGACAGTGAAGGGGGGTTGACTAAGTTGGAAAAAAGTTGTTGTATCTAGAACAGTTGGTATAACTGGAACAAAGCTACAGATATTGTTGGCTACTATGCATCTGAAATGAATCCTTTCAGACAAAAAATATAATTCTCTGTTTCAATATTCAAATGAAAAAAATGCTCGTGTTTACAAAAATGGGAATTGTTGCAAAAATTGGAAGGGCAGGAAGGTAATAAAATAAGTGATTTATACAAAATTGATCTTTTTCAGAAAAAGAATTCTGAAAATTTTAGTTTTGTTCTTTTCAACCAAATTCCCAGATTTGAGGATTATATAATGCATGTACTTTTTATATAGCCTACAGTGTTGAGCACTGGGTGAGTACATATTAAGCATTTATTGTACCTAATGTTCTAACTTTATAATATGAATGATATTTCTTTGGAATAAATTGGTTTTGTAGCTGACATCTTTTTCAGTGTTTTAGATTATCTTAGGATAATTAGGTTGTTTTTTTGTGTTACTAGACTCTAGGTGAAATAGTCTGTGTAGTCAATAAATTTAAAAAAAGAAAAAGAACTTATCTGGTTCCTAGTATTCAAAATTTTAAATACAATTTCATGACTATTAATAATAATTATTATATAAACAATCTTTATCAAGTGCTCATTATGTTCCACAATCTTTTCAAAATTCATTTGCCTTATTTCATATATTTCAAACAACCCTATGTTATCCCAAGCTTAGAAATGAGTAAACCGAGGCATAGATAAAGTAACTTCTTTAAGGCAATCAGCTAGTAAGTAGCTGAGCAGGAACTATGTATCACATTTTGCCTAATAGGTATGCTAAACACACACACACACACATGCATAAACACACAACACACACACACATCCGGCTACTACTACTGGTAAAGATTTGGTATTGTTATAATGGATATACCCTTAATTTGGTGAGAAGCTCTATCATTATGCAACTCTGCAAGTTATTGGATTAATTTTACACATCAATTAATTTGTTTGTAATTCCATCTCTTTCTTGTAGCACCTTCCTAAATGCAATCAGCCTTAAAATCCCCTCCTTTAATTCTACAAACTTATTGGGTAGATTTTCTTTCTTCTCCTTTATCACATATTTACACTATCACCTATTTATATTGAATATTTTTCCACTACCTAATATATGTCACCATTTTCCATCTTTCTACAACAGTTTTGTCATCAATCTCCTAGCCTCCTATAATAATTTCTAGTCACTTATCCCTGGTTCCAAAACTAATGCTATATGTATTTTTTGGTACAATTTTTGCATTATTCAAACATTGCCATAATAATGATGTTTAGCGTAGCAGCCCAAAATTCAATGGAATGCTTAGGTACTCACACGTGGTTGGGATGGCTGTGGATGGGCTTATCCAGGCTGCAATTGCCAGGGGTTGGCTCTCAATATAGGTGGGGTCCAAGTTTCTTATCCTCCCTTGATAAACAAACTAGCTGGATATCTGTTTTCCAGAACGATAAAAGAACAAGAAGCCATGGTAAATCATACAGGCACACTCCAAGGTGCTATTGTATCATATCTACTCATATCCGATTGGTCAAAGGAATAGCCATATGGCTATTTCCAGAGTTTAATGGGCAGAGAAGTATACTTCAGCCATCATGGAACTATATCAGCAGTATAGATACATAGCAACACTATAGGATACTGAAGAATTATAGCCAATATTTAACTCTCCATAGTGAGATTTTACCAATATTCCAAAGGTTGATGAAGTAGATATGACAACCAATAACTCTCATGATGTTGACTATCATTTTATAAAAAAACTTACTTCCACAACTCTTGAATATTCAATTTAGAAATTGCAAACTGGGGCATACAAACTAGTAAAACTTATATCCCATCTGGTAAATTGAGGGTAGAACATACAGATATAAAAATGAAGAATTTTAACAAAATAAATATTTTGTTTTTAAAATGTATTTCTTACATTTTTTATATAATTTCCAGGCTCTAGAGCAGTGTACAGAACACAGAATACACTTAAGAAGACTTTATTTACTTAACTTTTAATTAAATGTCCTTTGTAACTTATTTTGAATTGATAAGCACAATTTATAATTGCAAAGATATGGAATCAACCTAAGTACCCATCAGCTGATGAGTGGATACAGAAAATGTGATCCACACAAACACACACATACACACCATGGAAACTACTCAGCCATAAAAAAGAATGAAATAATGTCTTTTTCAGCAACTTAGATGGAACTGGAGGCCATTATCCTCAGTGAAATATCTCAGGAATGGAAAACCAAATACTGCATGTTCTCACTTATAATTGGGAGCTAAGCAAGGGGATGGATGAGCATACAGAGTAGTATAACTGGACATTGAAGACTCAGAAGGAGAACATCAGGAGGGGAATGAGGGATGAAAAATGGCCTATTGGGTACAGTGTACACTATTCAGGTGATGGGTAACTGAAGGCCCTACTTTGCCACTTTACAATTGATCCATGTAACAAAAAACAAAACAAAACAAAAAAAAAAACACTTGTACCCCCTAAATCTATTGAAATATTTTTTAAAAAAAATCAAACAAACCTCATATAGGGATTACTTACTCTTTTCTTTTTAATGTGAAAATTATACCTTTGCAAGGTAAATTAAATGCAAACCATACAAAGTGTAAAATTTCCTACCTCAAGTTCTACTCACGTGTTACTGTCACCTTCTACTGCTTGTTGTCCTTTCACATATTGGATTGGATTTTTAAGCAATTGTAAAGACTTGTGCACAAAATGCAGGCATTGTTTTTAAACATTCTTCCTAAACAAGTTCTGCCCTTCAAAGATACAGAGTTGATGTAAAATAAAATGCCACTTCATCAAAAAGCTTCTAAAACCTTCCAACCTGTCTGTCCTTCACTCTGCCTGAGTTGTAGTATTTTCCTTTTACTGCTGGAGGCAGTAGTTGGTAACTTAACCTTGGTTAAAATGGGACTCTTGGGTTCTTAAATCCTATGCCTCTAATTAATAACTGTCCTGTATTAAAACTAAAATGTTCATTCCACTGAAAAGGTAAAAGCTGATGTTGGTGAGCCATGTATAACTAATCCTTTGGTGTGCTCCCTGTCTTGTTAGGATCATGCCGCGACTCCCTAGCTGCCAGCTCAAAATAAATCCAAATCTGGTCTTGTTCTTGTTCAGGGACTTTCTAATTCAAATAGCTCCTTCACTGTGGTTTGCATTCTTTCAGCTATCTAACCTAAAATTCTGACTAATAATGCTATGAAATATTTTTCTTCTTAGTTTAGTAAAGTCCAGGAAGAACTCAGCTATTTTCTATGTCCATATGTCAGTCTTGTCCTTGCTGCCTCACGAAGAACAGTGCAGTTGGAAAAGATGACTCCAGAAAGTCTCAGGAAGGTCGTTGGCCCTCCTAGCTACGACTTTCTTGAGTTTACAACTAAGCAGGGAAGTGGGGGGTGATGGGCCTGAGGTTGCTGATTCTGAATAGGGCCCACATTTGGGAAAGTGAACTGGGTAGAGAGCAAACTAGAACCCCCCAGCACGCACGCCTGTGTCTCTCACTGCCTCTAACCATAGCCAGAGCTTCCTGGCTGCCACTTCGCTTTCACTTTGCAAGTGCCTGGCATGTCAGAGTTGCAACCACACAGAGGACGGGATTCTGGGAAATTTAGTTTACAACGTAACCAAGTTAACAGCGGGAACAATCCTTTACCATTAGAATAAACAGAGATATTTAAGATAAGCATTCAACACATGGGCAAAATAGAAGAGATGATGATAGCCCTTCTGCTAGTAGTTGCAACATACCCACAAAAAAGCAAAACAGCATGATGGAAAATATTGTTTAGCATAATATAGTCTATTCACAGGAAGAGACCTTCTAATGAGATGTTACACACACTTCTACAGAAAGGTGGTGGTGAAGGTGACAAAAATGAGGGAAAAATGCTGTACTTCCCCCCATTTCCTTTAAAATGTAAATTAGACATAAGGAAATTTTATTTGTATGTTATTATTGAATCATTTAACGCAGGATACTATTAATATACACTGTTTTGATACTTTGTCTAATATGTTTCTAAACTTTATTTTATTTTTATTTTTGCTTTTGTTTTCACTTTTTTACTTTTCTGATCTGTTCAGGCTCTGAATCTGTTACTTTTGTTTGAGTTCCCTACCAGGCCTTTTCCCAATTCCTTGACAGCAGGCCCAAGATGTTAAGCTGGCTATCTTTAGCACATGTCTTGTTGGCTGACAGATAATGGACCTTTAATACATATTTTATTAATGAAAGAATAATGAATAAATGTCAGTATATTTTAATTGTTCAACTCTCAATTCTTATACATAATATGTGAGTATATGCATAATACATGATTCATGATTCAATAAAAGTTAATTGATTATATTTATGAGTAATTAAAGATGTGGATAAACATCTAAGACTTAAGGCAGAACCTGATTTTATTTCCAACAAATTCATTCGTTAGGAATAATTTACACTATTAACAACATGGATTCCAATACCATCATATATGTTCAACCAACCATACCGTATTACATGGCAGCATTTTTTTTTTCTGGGATGATATAGAAATTGTTCTAAAGTATGAGAAAATTAGAACAAGATAATTCAAATATTAAGCTAAGTAAATATTTAAGAAAAAGTCACATTTTGAAGCTTTCAGGAAAAACTTTATAAAATTTAATAAAACAGAGTTTTAACAAGGCTTGCTTTCTAAATTAATTGACTCCAGATATGACCATCTTGCACAACAGAATATTTAAATGAGGACATTCTAGTTGCAAGTGAAATTCCAGAGTTTGCAATGTCTAAGTATTTCATTTTGACAGGTGGAAAAAAGAAATGCTATTTTTACATGCAACATAGAGCTTTGCACACAATCAGATAAATAATCCCCACAAATCCTTCCTGAAAACGCCAAACAAATTAGAGGAACATACTATATGATAAATACAATAAACATAGAAGCAATTTCAACTGCATAACATTTGCTAAAACTATTGTGTTCAGAAAGGTTTAAGAAGTTGCAAAGAAAAATGTAGGAAATAAACCTCAATCCAATTCAGTTAACAGTTAGAAAAATCATATAAATTACATTTTTAACACTATTCACGGAAAAACAATTAAATAGATGGATGCAGTAATGCATGACTATTAAATTTTCCATACCCATAGGGGTATTGGGCATGACATATTATGATAAAGATCAGATTAGAAGTCAAAGAAATTTTTATTTTAAAAATGAGAAAAATAACTTACATTATGTAATCGTCTTTTCCAGTTTTTGGCCTCCTGCCTTCTTTTTGCCATGCTCTAGTAAACTGCATTTTAGAAAAGGGCATAGTATTATAGCATTTCACAATATAACAAGATTACATATTTGTAGAATGCTAACCATGGCATACTTCTCAACTATTGCCTGTAATGAGCTACATTCTTCTTTGAAATCTTTAGTATGTATTTTTCCTATTAGTGAAACCACAAACTAAAAATCTCATGGACAAATATATATATGATTGACATTTCTTTTGTGCAAGTAGAAACTACAAGATTAGAACCAGAACTGAAAGCTAATAATAAATGGAAAGTATATTTATGAGACACTTGGATAATGTTTGAGAAATTTAGTATTAAATTTTGGTTACAACAATCTTAGGTTAATGATGCTTTCTCATTGACTTTAGATGTAAATATGGTACATCAAAATCAAAATTTGATCAACTATGATAATCTTAGTAAGTGGAATGAATTTATGAAAATTGTCCTGGGATTTAACAATATTAAATTAAAATAAAAAAGTAGGAACAAAGTTGAAAATGTTCATTTAGTGCATTTTTTTTAGTAAACATATGAGAAACCATACTTAATATAAAGATTATGAAAGAATTAGTAAATTCTTCTTGTGCTTGAGAAAATAGTAAATCAATCCTAATTCAGTGACTTCACATTTATTTAAACTAAAAGCCATGCATTTTCAAGACTAATTTAAAGTGATCACCAAAGCTTTTTGGTAACATTAACTTCCTTTCTTTTTATGTCTCTGTCTTAAGTTTAAATGCTTTATATGTGTGATGGTTAATTTTATGTGTTAATTTGGTGAGGCCATGATACCCAGATATTTGATCAAACATTATTCTAGATGTTTCTGTGAAGGTATTTTTATATGAGATTAATATTTATTATTATTGGTAGACTGAGTAAAGTAGATAAACCCTCCATGATGTGGTGGGCCTCACCCAATCAGTTGATGGCCTTAAAACAAAAAGATTGACCTCCGAGAAAGAAGAGGAAACTCTGCCTGCAGACTACCTTTGGACTCAGACAGCAACTCTTCCCTGGGTCTCCAGCCTCTCAGCCTACTTTTTACACTTTGAACTTTACCCAGTCTCCACAATTGCATAACTCAATTCCTATATATAAATCTCTCTATGTAGACAAAGGCTGTTGGTTTTGTTTCTCTGAAGAACCCTAACCAGTACAGTATGCTTTTGAGATACCACAGTTGTATTCCAGAGATTTTACTCCACTGTTTTATTGAAGTCACCACAAAAAAGTTGCAGTCAGCTTGATAGAAGAAATAAGACCTAGTGTTTGATAGATCAATAGGATTACTAGTATGCACAATAATCTATTGTATATTTCAAAATACCTAAAAGAGAATAATTTGAATCATTCTGGCATCAAGAAAAGACAAATATTTAAGGTAATGGATAGCTCAATTATACTGATTTTCTCTCTATAAATTCCACGACTGTATTAAATTAACACATGTACCCTGAAAATATATACGTCTATTATATATCAATGAAAAAAGTTTTTAAAAAGTTAGAGGCAGGTTGATGTTATTTTTACTATGATTAGTTTCATTTTTTTGAAGAAAAAGTGGGCTAGAATTTTACAGCTGAGTGATTTGTGATAATTTGCAGTTTCATTATGGAACTATATTTTTTTCTTCTATGGATGAATAATAGCATTTGATAAAGTTGCTCTACATGGAAGGAGGTAGGAATTATCTATGATAAGAGGATATTTTGATGGTTTTAGATGCTTTAATCTTATTTCTAAATCACCATAATGCTAAAAATAAAGGCTTAATTTAAATAGAATTTTAACTGTGTATTAAAGAACTAAATTGGATTATTTTATAACTAGAAATGTGAGTTTTATTTTCTTTTATTCTGTAAACTTTACTTAATTTTAGGAGAAAAATGTGATACAATTCATTTATTCTTAAACTCTATCAGGTTTAAAACCACATTGTTAAATTGGCCCACTTAGAAGGAAACGACAATCATTCTTTTTCCACATAAGTTCCATAATGTTGGGAAGATCAAAGTTTTTCTGTGAGCCACTTCCTAGAACAAAAATCCCCCAAAACCACACTTTCCACCTGTTCCTACTTGCCCTTTCACCAAACTTCACCCAAATGAAAGGGATGAATAACAATTGCTTTTGATCACGCATCAAAAAAGGACATCACAAGTAAATTAATAATTTCAATCTGAAACAAAATATTGTCATTTGCATATATAACCCATGGTGACTATTAAATATTCTCTTTTATTAGCTTAGGTGTCCTTGATCTACTTGCTGCATTACCCTGTGTATTTTACATATTTGCTATTATAGAAATAACAAAAAAAGAAGAAACTTGAAAATCTCAAAAGAAATAATATTTCAATCAACACATGTTGAAGGCCTGCTGTGTAACTAACACAAAATGCAGAGTTAATTCATAAAATATTTTCATCAACTAATTCTATTAATACATTGTCAGACCATCCATATACAATCCAAAAGTTTGCTTTCAGAGAATCAATGCAACAACCCACCTATCTGTCTAGAAAGATAGCCCAGCCATACGTTAGCTCTTTTGCCTACTAAAAATAGTTATTTTATAGCCTATTATGTTTCCAGCCACATTCTCAAATCAAAATACTCTTTCATCCTATTTTCCTTTCACAAAACAAATCATCAAGTGCTATTATTGCAAAATTGCCATATTATTTTGAACAACATCAAAATTTGACATGACTGGCTTGTAGAGTGTTTGAATAGTACTATAGTAAATAGCTATTTCTCTTGCTTTAGGTTGAATTATAAAGTGGGTCCTGTAGGGAATTGAGTTTGATATTGGTGATCTCTATTAAGCCTTCCAAACTGAAGAGTCTACTTCTGGGGTGGAAAAATCTTCATCATGTAAAAATGAATAGCAGGCAAAATCTTCATGATATGAATGATGTCATGACCAGGAGTTTCAGGAAGAACTGAACTTGCTTTGTCACAAAAGGATCATGGGCGGTATTGAAATAGTAGCACTTTGTTTGGTTCATGCCCCTAAAAACATTACAGTTAGGCCTATTAGTTATCATGGTCCAATCAATGACTTAGATCTGACAAATAAGCTCAAGAATTCTTCCTCTTGTATAAGGAGGGAGAGATGTACAGAGAATGCAATAGATGTGGCTATGTCAATATAAATTGATTAAAATTAACTAAAATCAAAAGTTCAGTTCCACAGTCAGCAAGCCACATTCCAAGTGTTCAGCAGCCACATGAATAGTGGCTACCCTTTTGAGCAGTGCAGAATACAACATTTCTCTGATCCCACATATTTAAAAAATAACAACAGCAATTCACCTTTATGTAATACTCGATATGTAAATATTATTTCTCATATATTACCCATTTACTATAAAACCAATGTGAATAGAGAGTTTAGAAGTTTTATTTTGCTCTCTCAGATCTGAAGTTCAAGGAAATAAATACAGCCAGTAGAAGGCAGAACTGGAAATTGAGCTTAAATCTTCTGATTATAAGTCAGAAGTGGTCAGTATCTCCTGACTATATTGCATCCCTATAACTATAAACTGGAGTAATAGGAAAAAAAAATTCTTACCCATTGTTGGGTGGTAAGCATCGACATAGCATAATTTATATAGAGTTTCAAGATGTTTATTTTGAAAAACAAACGTGTGTGTGTGTAAGATCCATGTATTAAGTAACTAATCAGTATTAATTTTTTATTGTCATATCTTGTATGTTGACAATACTTAGCTGATATCAGTTCTCTTTTAGACTTCATGTCCAACATAAAATATTTACCCTTTTGTCCAAAAGAGAAGTGAAAAGTGAAAAATTTTATCACAGATTTTAGCATACAACTTGTTCTTTATTTATGCCACAATTACTGTACATGGATTAATAATTATAATTTCTGAACCTAATAATTTATGCATTAATATTTTGTCCCTGTCATGTCTTTAATTTTTGCAATTAATTGTTTTAATAACGGAAAGGTTAATTGCACTATTCATCAGAATTGCTTGCTGTGAAATAGTAGACAAATAAGAACCTTACAGATAAAGGGCATACTTACTAATCAAGCCTGTCATTTCTTTAGAAAGTAAACTTGCTGCGACAGCCTAATAGATTTATTTAATTTGCAAAATCTTGGGGATCATAAAAGTCTGCTAAACAAATGGAGTTGTAATAAGCTATCAAATTTATTATATTTTTGTACCCAAAGATATCCAGGGACACATGCATTTATCTATGTCTAGGTCTATGTATACGCATGTGCATGTATGCTAAACACACATATACACAAGTGTACACTCATGTATCAAACTATAACATAGAAAACAAAGATTTTGTTCTAAATGTGTAATTAGATAACTTTCCTCTTAAAATCATTAGTTCATGGTATAATAAAGATTCTTATAATGGATATAAAGCTAGTAATCATTATTGTTATGAACATTCCAGTAGATATTTGGAATTTTTTAGAAGAATGATGATGATAATTATATGTCTGTCAATCTATCTCTCAACCCTGGAAAAGTACAAGCAGGTATCATGAGGTAGTACAATTTTAAACCTCTAAAACAGTGATTCACATAATTCTGTCTGGGGCCAACTGTCAAAAACCTGCATTTAAAAATTATCTTTGGGGCTAGTACAGAAGCCTAGAATAATAATATCTTAAGGTAGGAATTTAGTTTCTTTCACAAAACTTCAAGTCCAGAACTTGGTAACACTGGGTAACTGAATTATAAACTTTTGCTCTAGTTTCCTTACCATTATAAATATTTACACACACACACACACACACACACACACACACACACATAGTTTCTACAAGTATGGGGCACACAAGTTATTTTCCAAAAGGGATCATCATAAAGTCTCATCTAGTTGCTACGTCTTTCACAAATTTCAGGACGTGACTGTGATCGGTGATCTTCCCTAAAAAGATTGGATATTGTACCTCATAGTCCAATGATCTATCAAGGGTAGTACCCAACCAATAAAGATACAGTGGTGGAGAAGAAACATAATAACAAAATAAAAATGCTCATCTGGGAAATAGAAAACACCAAGCAATTGTGGTTCTTAGAAACAATCAAATCTGGATGAGCACATTAGTATATATTACTTGCTTTAAAAAAAAAAATTCCCCAGTGCATCCTGCAGTCTTAGTTCTTCTCTCAGCAAGGCTCTTGTCTCTGATCTTCCATGGCTAGATTTAAGCCTTGGAGAGGAAGGTCTTGTTTGGGATGGCACAGCTCTTTCTTGTTGGTACAGGTCTAAGGTCAAGGATTGTTTTTTATAGGTTCATATTAATCAGGTTTGTATTGTCTTTTTCTCATTCTCTTTTCTCCATTACCATAAATTTCATTCCAAAAACCCAGTAGATATCTAGTCTGTTTGCTCCCAGTTTATTCCTTGGTTGAATAATCACAACCCAAAACTTATTTTTATATAGTTTCAAGACTGGGAACTCTTGTCATTTCCGTCCTATTCTATAAGCTCTGTTTTAATCACCATGATCAGTCTTTCACTTTCTGTTTCCCGCACATCAGCCATTATGTCAAGAGCTTCACTCTTAAGCTTCTTTTTTAAACTATTGACCCTGAAAACATGGCTTGGGTAGAAGGCAACAGCTTATTCCTGTCCTTGCTAGAAGGCTGGGCACCTGCTTTATCTCCAAGTAAAGCTGTAGTTTTAAAGTCACTATATACCACCATTTCAATTTTGAGTCCAGAAGCAGTTGGTTTCTCAGTCTGGTAAGGATCTTATTTATAACTCATTTAGTCAACATAGACTGTAGGATAAGGAAAAACAGCAGAATTCCCTTCCATCTCTGCTTTCAAAATGGTTTGCTCTAGTCGGAGTTTATCTTTGTTTTACAGAACTTTGCTGAAAGTGGCAAGAAGGGAGCCAGTAAATGTCAACATAATCCTTGCCATTTAGCTCTGTGGTCCAGCTGGTTTCACTTTTTAAATCATTTATGGAATAACCACATCTCACAAAGGCGATCTTTACCTTTCTTTAGAGAGAGCGCTATGTAATGCCATTTTGACGAAAGATTCTTTGCCTGTTAACATGGGTTTTGCCCTCTCCCTTAGAGGCATTACTCATATAAATGGCCCAATATATGGGGGCAGAGAAGCATGTGTTTTATTCATGCCACAGGAAAAGCTAGTTGCATTACAAAAGCCGCTGCACTAGCCGGCAGTGGGTAAATTCCTCGATTTCAAGCAGTGATGGTGCCAGTTTTTAATAGGAAAGTTTGATTGGCGAAAGAAAAAGGAGGGACTACTCACCACTTCATACCACTCATAGACAGGATATCTCTTGGATTCTCCCATTCACTTAATCTCTCAATAGTCACTACACCTGTCAGGTACTCTACTAGGATTTGAGTAAACAAGGATGAAACAAGATTAATGCAATCTTTGCTCTCAGAAACCTTAAAATGTAGCGCGATAGGTAGACACAATTTCAACTTGAAGAAGAAATTCATGTTGTTATAAGAGATTTGGGAGAAACAAATAGAGCACTAAGATACTAATAATATACTACTGAATGTTTCTTCTGTTCCACTGGTATTGTTTTAAGTGTTTCCCAGTATTAGCTTATTTAGTGAGTAACAACAACCCATACTATTAGCACCTTTATTTTACAAATTATTAAACTGAGGCCCAGAATGGTTAAATAAGTTGCTCAGAACTGCAGAGTAGTTGAGGGCAGGGTAGATGTTAGTCCTATTAGTACAATGTAGACACATGCTCTTGATCATGATAATACTCCCTTTCATGATTTAACCAGGACTTTTTTTAGAGAGAGATAAGAAAAGTGAAAATTAAACTAAGCTGAGACCTGAAGGATGACAAGGAGTCAGACATGAGCAGAGCAAGAAAAGATTGTTCCAGACAAATGAAATTCCATGTAGGAGGATCTCAAAATGGAAATGAGCATAGTGTGTTCAAAACTGAAATTGGCCAGTATGTTTGAAGAATTTTGAACAAATTAGGCACATGACGACGGGATCATATAGAAATTTTAGGCCATGATAAAAATTTAGATTTTATTCCAGGTGTGAAGGGAAGCTCTTTGAAGAGATAAAAGCCCATTTTTATCTGCCAAACATTGCTGTCCCTTCCAAGGTGCTTTGAACTTTTTGGAACACTGTGGCAGAATGGTTAAAAATTAGGCGGTCTCTTAAAATATGGCATCTGGTCATTCAATTCTTAACAGAAAATCAAATCAACATGATTTTAAGTACTTTCAGGAAAAGGCACTTTAGGTTGAAATCTTTTCATTCATACACATCCTTCTTTTGTCTTGTGGCTTCTCGGTGGAATACATAGCCACAAATAGTTCTTGTTTCTTCAATCAGAGAGAAAGAAATGAGCAGATGGGAGATCAAAGGAGCAGCTGAGCAGAGAATCTGGTAGAAATATGCAGCAATTTATAGGTGGATGAATGAAAATTTGAGGGACCAGTATAGAAAGAGATTTGATAAAAAATGACTTCTAGTTTCCATCTTGTGGATGTTGAGATATTCTGTGATCTTTTTTGATAGCTGAGCTTTCTACAGATATCTGTCGCAATTCTTTCTTAACAAGTATCTAAGGTGGTGTTTCTCATGAAGGAGTGAAAGTTTATTGAATTATACTACAAAGAAATAAAAAAAAAACTAAACAAATAAATATTTTACATCAAACATTACTCCACTGGAACTAAGTGTGTGGTTTTAATGCATGGTGGCTAATTAGAAAATGAGCCATTCACGTACTTGCAGATCTAGTAGAGTTTTTCACCAATGACACTATGCAACTAGAACTTTAAATGAAAGACATGCTTTGAGAGCAACAGTCTACTTAGAAGATTGAATCAAGACTTCATTAATCTCTTTCTGTCTGTTATATTGCATCCCTCTTTTCCTTCATTCAATGTTATATGTTATTTTAGGTAGATATAGTCTAGTGTCTTTTGAAGTTAGAAGTTGTTTTATCCACATTTCTAAGGCTTACTTACAACACAGAGTGCGTACTCAGTAATTGTTATATAAGTAGTACAATTGTTTACAAGACAGATAAAACATTATAAACACATTATAGATACTTCCAGATCTAAAATTCCTTGCTTCTGTAGCTTATGTAAGTATTCCCTATTTATGTAGCTTGCATAAATATTCCCTATTACTTATTAATTGCTTTAATGTACATGAAAATGAATCAGACTTTAGGGAAGTAAAATTTATGAATGTGTTATTTCCTACTTGCACTCTTTCCTCCAAGAGCCATTTGAGTCAAGAGATTTTTAAGCATTTCTTCTTTGAATCTTTTTAACATATATTTATTAATGCCCAAATAAAATATTCTATTTATTCATGTTTATGTTTAAAATTTAGCTACTTTAAGAAGGGAACTTCTTCAACCTGATAAAGAACATCTACAATAAATAAACAGCTAAATAATACTTAATGGTGAGGAACCAGATTTCTCACTAAGTTCAGAAATAAGGCTTGGATGTCCCCTCTCACCATGCCTTTCCATATTGTACTAGAAATGCAAGCTAATGCAATAAGAAAAAAAGTAATAAAAAGTATATAGATTGGGCAGCAATAAATAAATAAAACTTTGTTCATACATGATAAGATTGTTCATGAAAAAAATCTGAAAGCCATGACAAAAATAAAGCAAACAAACAAACGAACAAAATAACTCCTGGAACTAGTAAGGTATTACAGCAAGGTTGTAGGCTACAATTTTACAATACAATATGATAGTCAATTGCTTTCCTATATACCAGCACTGAACAAACAGAATTTGAAATTAAAAATGCATGATTAGGTATAAATCTAGCAAAATTTGTACAAGATCTATATAAGAAAAACTATAAAACTCTGATGAAAGGAATAAAAGAATAAGTAAATAAATGGAGAGGTATTTCATGTTCACAGAAAGGAAGATTCAATATTGCCAAAATGTCACTTCTTTTTAACTTGATCTATAGATTTAATGCAATCCCTACCAAAATCCTAGCAAGTTATTTCATGGATATTGACAAACTCATTTTATAGTTCATATACAGAGGCAAAAGCCAGAATAACCAACACAATATGGAAGAGAATAACAAAGTCAGAGTACTGACACTACCTGCGTTCCGTTTTGGGAAAATCCCAGGACGGTGTAGAAAAACCACACTGCAAACTGAGATGATGCCAACAGACGAAAGAAATGACCCAGACCAATCCAGCTTGGCAAGTTAGATGAGCTTATTCGAAGTTACTTACACATTTCTAGTCAAGATAGGAATTCTCCAGGCACTCATTTCTGGGCTGTGGCAGGAATTCTTTGGAGAGTAAGATCCACACTGTCTGCCTGTTTGTGAAGCCCTACATTTTTTTTTTCCAGTAAGTGACACAGCGCTCTTTCTCTGTGTTGTTGTATATGTACATACAGCAGAGGTTGAGCAGGCACAGTATCTTTCATTAGTCTGGGACTTTAGTAATACAATTAACTAAAATGTAGTAAGGCAACCAAGGCAGTTTAAAACAGTTCAAATTGGTCTTAAGACTTATGATCATCTACACAAAATGAGCTACTTAAGAACATCCTTTGTGCTTTGTATTTCTTTAAGCTTTTTTGTTTTGATATATATCTCTAAGTTCAAAAGAAATCTGCATGAGTTCTGTTAAACATTAAAAGCCACTGGTGGGAAACTTTTCTTTTTCCTTCAACTTCCAGACTAACTAGAAAGCTATAGTAATCGAGACAGCATGGTATTACTGCAAGAATAGATAAATAGATCAATGGAATAGGATATAGAGTCCAGAAATATACCCACATAAATATAGTCAACAGATCTTTTACAAAAGAGCAAAGGCAATACAATGAAGAAAAGAGGGAAATCCATATGCTAAAAAAATACAATAAAAGAAGAATTTAAACAAAGATTTTACACCCTTCACAAAGAAATATTCAATATACATCATAGATCTAAATATAAAATGCAAAACTCTAAATATTATATCTGATAACATAAGAGAAAGTCCACATCACTTTGGGTTTGACAATGACTTTTTAGATACAACACCAAAGACACAATCCATGAAAAAAATAATAGGCTGAACATCATTAAAATGTAAGACTTCTGTCTGTGAAATTTACTGTCACAAGAATGAGAAGACAAGTCACAGACTAGGAGAAAATATGTGTAAAAGACATATCTCACAAAGAACTGTTGTCCAAAATATACAAAGAATGCTTAAAACTCAACAATAAGAGAATGAACAACCTGATTAAAAAATGAGTAAAAGACCTGAACAAATACCTCATCAAGAATATATGCAGATGGAAAAGAAGTATATAAAAAGATATCAACATCATATTAAGTAATTGCAAATTAAAACAAAAATTTGATACCATTATACACCTATTAGCATGGTGAAAATTCATGACGCCAAATGTTGGCAAGACAGCAGAACTCTCAGTCTTTGTTCATGGGCAAACAAAATGCTGCAGCACTTTGGAAGTCAGTTTGGCAGTGTCATTAAACTAAACATACTCTTACCACATGATCCAGCAATCATGCTCCTTCATGTTTACTCAAATTAGTTCAAAACTTAAGTCTGCTCAAAAATCTGCATACAGATGTTGATAGTAGCTTCATGTATAAGTTCCAAAACTTGGAAACAACTAAGATGACTTTTAGTAGGTGAATGGATAAGTCTGTAGCACATTTTATTTATTTATAGGTGAATTGATAGGTCTGCAGCACAATGGAATATTATTTGGTGCTACAAAGAAATGAGTTTTCAAGCCATGAAAAAGCATGAAGGAAATTTAAATGCATTTTAGAAGTGAAAGAAGTCAATCTGAAAGGCTTCATACTGCATGAATCCAACTATATGACAAAAAGGCAAAACTATAGGAGACAGTAAAATGATTACTGATTGCCAGAGCTTGGAGTAAGGAGGGATGAATAGAACATGGTATTTTTAGGGCAGTAAAACTATTTTGTATGATACTATAATGGTGGACATGTGTCATTGTTCATTTGTCAAAAAGCATAGGAGGTACAACATCAAGAGTGAACCCTGAGGTAAACTTTGGATTTGGGGTGATAATGATGTGTCAATGTTGGTTCAGAGATTGTAGCAAACACATCGTTTTGGTGGAGAGTATTGATAGTGGAGGAGGCTGCTTGTGCACAGAGGGCTTACAGGAACTCTGTACTTTCTGCCTAATTTTGCTGTGAACCTATAACTGCTCTATAAAATAAAGTCTATTTTAAAAAATAGCTCCTTTGAAATACTTTGATCACCTAGAAGAACAGACTCATGTCTTAACTACCTAACTATCTTGGGGATACTGGTATAATCTCTATCTCTCTAGGCAGATTTAGTTATTGCTATGTGGTTTATCTACATCCTATTTTTATTAGATATCATTTTTATTAAATATAAAAAAAATTTGTCTTTTTAAAAAAAGAAGCTTTCCATTTCTAAACAAAAATGGTTTGTTTTATTTCTAAAATCATACATATTTTAACATTATTAAAATGCTTAATAAGTAGCAAGACTATCATATGGATTATCTCCTTTAAAATTTTTATATAATAAATATACATTTTTTTTTCTTTTTTTTTTTTTTTTGAGACAGAGTCTCGCTTTGTTGTCCAGGCTAGAGTGAGTGCCGTGGCGTCAGCCTAGCTCACAGCAACCTCAAACTCCTGGGCTCGAGCGATCCTTCTGCCTCAGCCTCCCGAGTAGCTGGGACTACAGGCATGAGCCACCATGCCCGGCTAATTTTTTTATATATATATCAGTTGGCCAATTAATTTCTTTCTATTTATAGTAGAGACGGGGTCTTGCTCTTGCTCAGGCTGGTTTTGAACTCCTGACCTTGAGCAATCCGCCCGCCTCGGCCTCCCAAGAGCTAGGATTACAGGCGTGAGCCACCGCGCCCGGCCATAAATATACATTTTTTAAAACATCCTTAAACAATGCTGCATCCTTGTATCCCTGGGATAAAACTACTCAATTATATTTTATCTATTAATATTAAATATGCTGACTAATTTGATTTGAAATGACTTTATTTAGGACTGCATCTAAATTACTAAGGTGAAACAGCCTATGATTTTGAGATTTTTTTGTGCACAGCAAACCTCAAAGATTTTTATAAAAATACTGTTATATTTTTATATATCTTTATATTGTAAACTGTCATTCTTTTTCTCTGCTTTGAAACATTTACATATACTATAAGACTAATTTACTATTTGACAGTTTTATTGACACTACCTATAAAACTGTCTAGGCCTAAAAAATATTTTGCTGATATTCTACTTTGACAGCACTATCATTTTTCTACATTTGTTTTGCATTTAATTTAAATTGATTTTAGTCATCTTGATCATACTTGATCATACTTTCCAAGTCAATCACTTTAGGATTCATTAGCATTGACTTGGGTATAATATTTATTTTTATTTTATTCTACAGTTGTTATTTTACTTTACTTTAAAAAAATTGTACTTGTGTATTCTTTCTATTTTTAATAAGACTTAAAAATAGTTCTTTTAAAATTTTTCATAGAGTTATCACTTTCTTTGAATGATTATTCCTACCTTCTTTTCTTATTTTGGTTTTAATATGTCCATGTGTTTTTTTTTTCTTCTAGAATTAAATTGTGTGTTAATCTGAAAGGAATTAACACTATGAATTTCCCTCTGAATAAAGCTTTGACCACATTTCATAAGTTTCAACACATAGTATTCTCAAGATTTTATTTTCTATGAATTACCTGTGATTTCAGGCTTTTAAAATGTTTTTACTTAAGTTATTTAGAAAGGTTTAATTTATTTTTTGAAGTTTCTGCAATTTGTAGTAATAATGTCTAGTTCTAAGCCATTATGTTCAGAGAATTTATATCTCTTTTCTCCTAGTGGTTCCTGAATGCCCTACTTTGTTTTGAAAACGGGAAGATGGAATTTTGGGCTTACTCAATACTCTCGTAAAAGAAATTCAGCAATTTCTTTCCATCTCATTAAGATTTTTTAAAAGAGCATTAAGCTTTGAAAAGTATCAAAGTCATTAATTTCAAAGCAGGGTTTATTTTGAAATCACTTGTCTTTTGTTGCCATTGTTTAAGGATGTTGCTTTGTAACAAATTAAGTTCTGTTTTTCTGATATTTCTTATCTAAAGTGGCATGTGCTTCCTGATAGACTTGATGTATTTATTGGGAGCTAGCTCTTGGTCCATTTCTACACAGCCCTGTGACAACTGTTGTAAGTAAAGCTGTGCTCTGAATTGTTCTTTTTACACTCAAAGGAGAGATTATTTTACGTATTTGGTCTAAGCCTGTGTAAGAGTGATCATTTCTGTTATATTCTGCTTCTGACTTTCATACATACTATGATGTACATGGCTGTTTCCAATAAAGTCCTCTTTGAAATTAATTAATTATCATTTTCTGTACCTGCTCATTGTTTGAAGTATATAGAACATTCAGTATTTTAGCAGAAGTAAAAGAAACTATTTCATAATTATTGCTTTAATCTAAAACAAATCAATATGGGTTGATGATAGTAATTTCTATTTCAGAACAGCATGGAGATTCTTTTTTCAAGATTACAAGGTGAATCAATGTTAATTTGCACCTGAAAACTAAGAATTCTGAGAGTCTGCTTGGTTTCTAGCTAGCTGACCTTCAACCCTAGTTTTAAAAAAACACAAAAATCTTTCTCTGAATTGTCACCAGATTAAATATAGACAAATATACAGTTGTCAGTCCATATCACATCCAAAGAACACTGTTTTAGTAACTATCAAATTGACAATTACAAAGCAAGGATTATTTTATCATGTTTACAGAGTAGACACACAGTAGAGGAAGAACATGTGTGGAAATGAAAATGAAAATGCCACTCAGAAATCATGCTTCAGCAAAATAGGCCCAAGTTAAATGTGGGATTTTAATAGCACACTGTTAATTATGCTTTTCTTTCTGTTTTCCATCACTGTGTACTTACACATCCCATATACAAAATGGAACTTTTTGACATTTCCTAATATTTTAAAGTGATAAACTGAAATTACCCTTTGGAAAGCATAATTTTTAGTAATAAAAAGCTGCTACACTTCTCTAAGATAAAGATATGTTTTAAGCAGCAAGCATACTTTATGTATTAGTTGTTCTTGTGTATCAGTTAAATTAGAATGCTTTGATATGTTAATTATTTATCATTTTAAATTATGCATCTTCTAAAATCAAAGAAACACATAACCTATAATTTATTATTCATTTAGCATGAAAACTTGTCTTTATGTGGCTGTTTCTCTTCTAGGTACAGAATTTCTGTTTTGATATAAAACTTGTCAACATATGGCTTCAAGTATTAGATGGAAAAGTTCAGTCATTTTAAAAAAATGCACACATAAAACCTTGATCATTTGTTCTCCAGTTTAATTTTACCATTTTATATGTCTTAATGATACCCTAGGCCCATGTCATTAGGGACAAATATATATACTTGACACTAAAATTTGAATTAAGTTTATGTGAAATAAATTACTAAGGAATTCAGACAAATGCATAAAATTTATGTCAAGTTGAGGTGAATAGAGGGTTCTCTATAATAAAATAATTAAGTATCATTTTGCTTACTTCTGATAGACAAGATTGTACATTCTTCTCTGTTTCCAGTTTGCACTGAAGAGAACCACGAAACTGGAAAATACAAAATATTCTACTTTTGTGCTCTAAGAACAAAGAAATTATTTAAATAACCATCTCATTATATAAACAAATTAACATGACACACTTAGTGTTAATTGTTGATGTATACATTAGTGATTGCTCAAAGAAGTAATAAACACATATACAAACAAAAAGTGCCTCCCTGGTTGCAAGATTCATATTATTTAGGAGTACTTACCCAAAGAATAAGTTGAGGGAAAAAAAGAGAAATGATTTTCCTGCATTACAGCTTTTCCTCAATTTTGATAAATGCCATAATAGCAGTTATAACTCTCCTTTATCACACAAAACTTCCATAAAGAAAGAAGGATGGCACGTTTATTGAATACTTAGTAGCCAGGAACACCAACTGTTGCACTCCATTTATATTTCATATTTTTTATAACATTTTCACTACAAATTAAACGTAACCCCTTTAAAATAGGAGCTTTTACTCTTCTAATGTGATTATGACTTTGAATGTCATTCTTAAAGTGTAACTGCACTGAATCTATTTTCAAACCCAAAATAGGATCAAATGATTACAAGTGTGAATGTTTATGAAGAAAATAGAACAGAATATTTAACATTATAACTAATTGGGCAATCCAACGTGATATATTTATCTATACCAGATAGATATTTTTCTTAATGTTTTGAAGATACTAGGCCCAAACTCTAAGGAATCTTTCTAATGTAGAAATTTTATGTACTATGCCAAATAATTTGGAATGAATATATTTGTGTGAGCAAAGTTTTTTAAAACTTTAAAGCCTGTTTGCTAAGAGCTCAACAAGTTAAAGGATGTAGTGAGAATAAATCCCAAGATAGAATGGAGAATCTAAGTGTGGTAGACAGACTCTATGATGGTCCCGTATGAGTCTTACCTTCTGGTATCCACGCCATGATGTAAACTCTTTTAAGCCATTAATCATTGGGGTAATTTGTTTCATAGCAATAGATAACTAATACTCTAGGCAAAAGGTAGTAGCAAATTCAAATACAGGAAGGTGGGGACCCTAAAAATCTCATGTAATTCTACACATAAACCTGCCATCGCCTTGATATCTGTAAGAGTTGAGTGGTCTAATGGTCTTTTATGCTGGTCTCATTTCTGCAAGAATTTTCTGCTATCTGTAATCCATTCATAAAACATTCTGAAAACTATCTTTCCTATAAAATACTTTGAGTGAATAAGGTGGTCAAGTATTAAAAGACCAGTGTCAAGCTTTAAAAAAAAATCCTGTAGAAGAGCAGCAATATTTTCTTAGACACTTTTACTGTTTAGAAAATCAAGATCTTACCTCCAATATATTCGTGGAAAAAGATTTTCCTGATAAGAAAGCTTTAGAAAAGTTACCTTTGCCAAGATTCTATTTCTTCCATCATTTCTTATTATGAGAGATGATAATCATACCTTATAATCTAGGACAATATTCCCTGCAGCATAAATCATTGTAACATTAAACTTTAATATTTATTGCCTGTTCTATCTTGCTGCTGACAGTCCTATTAATGCTTCGCTTAGCAAGTCAAAAAGCGATACCTCAGTACTGTATAGTACTAGAAAAGATTGAGAAAACTCTTTGTACACAAATCAGCTGAAAGCATAACTTATCTGTTACAGCACAGGAAGATTAAACACATGGTCATAAAAATCCCTGCAATCATGGTAACTGGAGTCGAGGTTGCCTCTATTGCTTTAATAAATCCTTTAAGTATGCTTTCAATCTCTCAACAATTCCTGACAAAGCTTGTGTGCTGTTGTTGTGAATCTGCCTACCTCAAAAGTCCGGATGGTGAATATTTCATGTGGCTTATCACATCTCGGTGTCCCTTGTCTAGGAGAAGCTAGTATACTGTTTGCTAGTGCTGCTTAATACCTTATTAGTTGAAGATGGATTTGTACTTTCAGCCTTTAGCCACCTAATTTCCTGTTACAGAAGATAAAAATTTTATTTTTGCAAATGATGAATGAGGTGATTATATTTCACAAATTTTAAGGCCACGGACCATTAACTGAATCACTCTGAGCACTTGTCACTTTACCATATGAACACAACTTGAAAAGAGAGGGTTGTGTTGTTGTTATACCTGACTATTGCCACAAAAATCCCTCATAAACTTCATAAGAAAACTTTATTTGGGCACGTGTAAGACTGACACCATCACTATAAAAAATTAACCCTTTCTGAGGGAAATTAGGTGATTGTTCATATTGAAGTTTGGTTTGAAGTACTTACTCTTTATTCTTAGGCTCTCTGATACAGCAGCAACAAAAAAATTAACACAGAGGGGAATAGAAATAGATGAATATTCTTGTTAAATTGTGCATATCTTTTTATTTCAGATTTATGAAATCAGACAAAATATCAACATTGCAAAAATAAGAAGAAATGGACTTATTAGGATGTTTCTTTTGTTGGGTATTTCAAAAGAGATAATTTGACATCAGTCCATTGGTCATTGACTCTAGGTTGTATTTGTGGGTTAGGGCTTGCTATTTCTCAATGACAACTTAAGAAATACAAGATAAATAAAATAATTGCCAGAGTGTCTGTCAGGGAATCCATATTGTGAAAATCACCACTCCTAGGACATTAAATCCACCACTTCTTAATCCTACAGTTTTTTCTTAAGGAGCCATCCAACCTACATGTAAGGAAAATGGGTTTACACACCTCTAGGTTGGTTACAACAATAACAGCTGGAAAAATAAGAAGCTTTTAATATTCAAGAAGTTTCTGGATTCTTTAACTGACAAGCCTGGTCCATCTTGTGATCTCATCCAAGGTGGAGCTAGTTTACTTCATCAAAACATGGCTTTTCTCACCATAACATTGCTAGCTTTATAAGGGGTTTTCATGGTCAGAGAAGGATGGAGTGCAGGTTTTGTCAGCCTGAAGCAGACACCCTGTTCCTTTGCATTCAACACTGACTGGATGTTTAATCTTCCAAAAGTGACCCTCTGAAAACTCCTCCTCTTCATCTCTTCTGTTTTCCTCTGTGTCTCACTGACTTAATGCATTTTCTATCTAGACATTAAACCTATCATTTGTCTTTTATCTGGTAGATTATGCTTCTGTAAATTACTACCCAACATATAGAGATCTTAAATTACTTTATATAACTTGATTTGCTGATTATTAGATATGTTAGATTTCTTAACAGATGCAGATTTAGGTTAAAATGGTGTATTAAGAAAGATTTTACAAAATTCTTATGTTGCCTTCATAGAGTAGTATAGAAACAATCCAAAGAGCTTTAATGGTTGCTGTTCCTTTTATTAATAAAAATAACATCACAGCCCTTTACTTAAAATCTTGAAAAGTTTACCTATAGAGTCTGTTGACTACATAGTATTTCTCTGCTGGAGGGGGGTAAACTTACAGTGTCAGGGGAAGGGTAGATTAAGGAGATATTTTTAGCTAGCTGTCCAGATTGCTCAAACCCAGCTCCAACAGTCTTTGGGCTTTTGCCTCCTTCTGGTATCCCATTTCCTTAAGGCAGCAATGTCAACAAGGAGACCAGGCCAAGCAGTGAGGGTTTCACCTTCATAAGATATTATAAATGTTGTCTTGACTGGGAACAGAAAGAAAAGTATAAGGTCTGTATTTCTGAAGACATTCTGAAGCACTGAGACTTGGAATCATATAACCAAGCCAATCAAGTAATCACCAGAAACAAAAACAATATCAAAAATCATTCTTCCTTTGTCTGATACTATCCAGGTTTTTTTTTTTCCAGTGCCTCCAATAAGGTGGTCTTTCAGTGTCACCTGTTCTGGGGCTGTATGAGGCTCACATTTCTGGTACCTTCAGCTGGTCCTTCTTTAACACCTTAGAAGGTTAGTTTTTGCCTATGGTAGAGACCTATTTGTTTCATATTTAGAAAATGTTCATTTATATCTACAATATTATGAGATATACCCTTATATTTAGTTTTCTCACTACCTCTAAACACCCAGAACCAAGTGTTACTTAATATGGGAACTGAAAAGATTCTGGGAAACTCATAAATGCTCTAAGAACTGCTGAATGGGGCATGTTTCTTTTGCAAATCAGCAAGTAAGCTTGAAATATATACCCAGACTTTTCTTTACTAAATAAAATATTGAGATACTTTATAGCGTTGAGAGACATACAAAAAAATGTATCTCCAGCCAAGTTTATAAATTATTTTTATTAATTAATAATTTGTTGAGAGATATATTAAAGTCTGTATAGAAACCCAGTCACCTTAGAATCCTGTATGGGGGATGTAGTGGCAATATGACATAACTCAATAAAACATGAACTTTTGCTTATGGATGGTTTGTTTAACACTGTTAGATTCAAAAAAGAATTAAATGGTATTTCATTCACTGTGCAAAATATTTTCAATGTATTATCTAATTTGGAACTCACAATGATTTGCAAACAAATCTGTTTTCCTTCAAAGCCTGTACTCTAACCATTACTCCATTCTACCCTCAGTGTTTTCTTTCTTTCTTTTTTTTTTTTTTTTTTCTTTAATTTTTTCAAAGATAGAGTCTTGCTCTGTTGCCCAGGCTGGATGCAATGGTGCAATCATAGCTCACTGAAACCTCAAACTCCTGGGCTCCAGAGATCTTCCTGCCTCAGCCTCCCAAGTAGCTGGGAATATAGGTGTGTGCCACCATGCCTAGCTATTTTTGTTTGTTTGTTTTTGGTAGAGATGGGGTCTTGCTATTAATATATTGCCCAGGCTAGTTTTTCACTCTTGTCCTCAAGTGATCCTTCTGCTTTGGCCTCCCAAAGTGTTGGGATTATAGACATGAACCACTATGCCAGGCCACCCCTCAATTAATTTTATCTTATGTTTGCATGTGGCAAAAGATCAATACATATTTCTTTAATGAATAAATGAAGGGGAAAAGGAGCACATAAAATACAATTCTCTTGAGTGTAACTGGATTTTTCCCAGGGTTTTACAACTAGTTTGTTACTATAATATTGAACCTTCCCATAAAAATTCCAGTTCCCACCATGTCACCTCTAAATGTGAAGTTGAGTTAGAGTGTTATCAAAAGCTTGGTACACATTCCCAAAGCTGAATAAAAAATGAGAACATGTGGGTTGAGGGCAAAGGAAAGGAAGATTTATTAATTTGCCAGCAAATGAGGAAGATGACAGACTCTCATCTTAAGGAACCACCATCCTCCTGTTCAGAAGAGATTAGGCTCTTTTACAGGTACATAGTTGTTTAGTTAATTCAAGGTCTTTGTGACCTGTTCTGCACACTGTTCCCACAAGCCCCTGGTGGCTCGATTGTTTCTCATCTGATCTAACCTTGTGTTTATCCATCATTTGTCTTATGACTATTGAGCCATCTCCTTCAGTGAGAAGAAGAGAATGCACAAACCAGCACAAACAGACCTGCAAGTTAAACTTCCTAGGATTGGTACATTGCTGCTGTGAGATTACAGTAGGTCTTTGGCTTAATTAATTTTTAATCCTGTAACAAGAGGAACAAAATGTTAAAGTTCACCAATTATCATGTGCTGGTAAGAAGAAAGGAGAATATCTTTAATTTGCTGGAGTAATATGTTTTTGTAAAAAGAAATTATTAAAGAAATTATACTTTTTTAGCAAATAATCTGGATTAATCAAATTGGGGGATTAGAGGTTGAAAATATTTACTGTGGAGTTGCTATATCAAATGAGATTCTTAGTTTTAAGCTAGTGTCAGCTGTGAGCATCTTGTGAGAATGTTTCATAGACGCTCTATGTCTCAAGCAAGTAAAATGCTAAGATGTTATAGATTTAGTTCCCCTAAAAATTTGGGAGTCAAGGACAGAATCTTCTTACCCTATTTATAAAAATAAAAGAATAGACATTTAGCTACAAATAATAACACTTGACAAAAAACTGGCCAAGTAGAATTTATAGTAAAGGTGATGACAAATGTAGTGTTTCCTGATATATTAAACTCATATAGTCCTCTAGAAATTTTGAGTTATTAGAGACAAGTATGGATTAAATTTCCTTGAGATAAAATTAATAATGCTTAATGGGATAAACACAATAATGCCCCCCAAATATGTCATAACCCTCAGAACCTAGAAATAGATTATACAAGGCAAAATATGTAATTAAATTTGGGACCTTCAGATGGGGAAATTAACCTAGATTATCTACATTGGCTGAATATAATCAGGTATCTTTATATATTAAAAAGGGAAGCAGCAGAGTAAGAGAAGAAGTTGTGATGTTGGAAACAGAAGCTGGTGTGATGGGAAGGCATAAGCCAAGGAATGCAGAAATTCCTAGATGCTGGAAAAGGCAGAGAAATGAATTCTCCCTGGGAGCCTCCAGAAGGCATACAACCTTGCCAACACTTTGATTTTAGCCCAGTGAGACCTATTTTGCACTTCTGACATCCAGAACTGTAAGCAAATAAATGTGGGATGTTTTAAGCCACTAACTTTACATTAATTTGCTACATTGGTAAGAGGAAATTAATATACTTCTTATATAAAAATTAAGCTCTTGCATTTTGCACTTTTAACAATAACCTAAGCACACATCCAGCCCCCAAACGTCTCTGCACTCTGTACTCTTTGAACAGGAGATGGATGGCATTTTCACAATTCTTTGAAAGATAATTAACATTAGAAGGGTAACTAATTGTTTTTGCTCTGTCCAGGACTTTCTTGAATGTAGTACTTTAGAAATTCCCACACGCTGAACCCTCCTTCAATTCTGGGCAAATTGTGACAGTTGGTCACTCAAAACCAGATTGAATTTCTAGGTGAGTAAAGCTATGCCCTTGTGAATAAAACCATGAGGAAACCAACTGATTTGTTGAGGGTTTGTGATACACTAGGTAGAGAAATTGCATTTGTCAAATGGATTGTATATTAAAACATGCAGGAGAAAATTGCATGGGGTCAAAATTGCTCTTCAAAATTCCTCAGGAAGGTTCCAGGTTAGAGACAGACATAATGTCTCTCAGCAAGTCTGACACTGTCAGTTTTTCCCCCAGAGCTGTGACAGATTGCTCTTTTCTCTGGTTAAACCCAGAAGGAACTAGCTTGCTTTTAAGGACCATGTGGTATCAAAATCACATAAAACTGGTTTGTTGAGTAGTCTCAACTCAGTGGGAGTGCAAACACGAAGCAGTTTATTTTTCTACAATCACTGTTTTCAACTGCAATCTGTCAAAATGTCCTTATTGACATCTCCGGCAGATTCCATTACTTTTCAATCACTCTGGCTATTTGAAGCCCACTTCAATGTTAAACTTTTATGCCATCCCATTTAATTATTGTCTCCTCATGCAGTTTAAGCTAGAAGCCTTCCTTCTGCTGAAGGGTTAGAGGGTGGGGAGAAAGAGAGGCGTCTTCTGCCTCTGAGACATTCTCCTTCTTTTTCTTCAAGGGCTTTCTGTGTCAACCTGCTGGTGAGATGGGGAAGGAGAGAGAGAAAAAAATATTTCCACTCATTTGGCTGCAGTGTAGTCAGCTCTCTCTCAGTAGTTTCTACTTCTCTGGCTAGAAGGACTGGCTTCTTGAGGTGCCCTTGAGGTGCTCTTGAGGACATAGGAGTAGATTCATCTGGGGGCCACCATGGAGTTCCCTCTTCTATCAGCTCCATCCGGAGCTCCACATTGTCATTGTCGTCAGGAGTGATCCCCACAGCCTTCCTGCCACTAGAGCTCTTTAACCCCGTGGACAGCCAACGTGGGGTGAGAAACTCACTGACTAGGTGGCTTCAGCTCTGCTCTCCTTGTGCGGTCCTCTTGACTCCTGGTAAATAGGCACCTTGGATCCCCCAAACAGTGGTAGAACAGGCTGCTTTGCAGCTTTCCATCCCCATGCCCTGGAATCCTTTTCCAGTTCCCTTTTTCCCTCCTCATAGAGTCACAGAGAGTTAATATTGCAAGGTTAATGTCTAAGTGAACAGCAAACTTGGAGACCAAATCATGGCACTCTGTTCTTCTCCACTCCTCCCCTCCAATCTTTAAAAGTGATTTTCATGTCATTCTAATCCTCCTCAGTTTGTTGTGGGAAGAAATGATGTAATCTCTCTCCCAAAGACTGTATTCCTGGAGAGACTTTCTCCTCCTTCCTCCCTTTCCCAATCATCGGTTTATAATGATTTGGGCTAAGTAGGGTGGTGGGAGTGAGAGTGAGAGGGTTGACTGTGGCCAGAATAGCCATGGTAACTCTTAGTAACCCTGATGATGGAGTATAAAATGTAGATCACACCTCTTTGTTCTCATCATTGGGCACAAAAGTCACCAATTATTTTCCACACATATCATTATATACTAACAATTATTTTCAGATGGACAGAATGTTCACTCTGAGGGACAGTTAGGAGCAAAAGTACTAGAGAGAATACAGACACGTCTCACACTCCTGCTCACCAAAGGTGTGTCCTCACCTGGTGGAATGGGAGGCAATACTAGTTTCTATTTATACTGTTCTCTTTGTTCACAGGTAGAGTGCAGTTCATGTGAGCATGTACATTTAAATTTGTTTTTAAGTTATATATGTGTTCAATGTAAATTAACTGTAGTGAAAAATAGTCTTGGCAAGACCAGACTGAAAGAGCCTTGAAATGTAGTTTTAAGAGGAGGGTAAAAATTTTTAAAAAGTATAAATTATAAGAAACAAGGAGGAATCAACGTGACTATAGGACACTCTGGAATGATACTTTTAGTTTTTCTAAAAAAGCCAAGAAGAAAGAAATTTGGAAAAAGAGGAATAGAAGGAAACTTGATAGATTAAAAAATAATTAAAAAACAGATCAATCATTTGTGATTTATATACTATTTGCGTTTTCGTCTGGGGAGGAATTCAAATCCAAGCAAACTGTAAAACTAAATAAATATATTGATAATGTAATTAGGGAACCTTAACCTGTGGCTTATGTCTCAAAATATTTAAAAATCATTTTGTTAAATTTTTAAAAGGTGGGACAATGGTACAGTGTTTATATTTTAAAAACATCTCTATTTTTTAGAAAAAAAACTTTAAATGATAAAATGTCTTGTATTTGCTTCAAAACAGTTAGATATAGGAAAGAGCTGTAGATGTACATGAAATAAAGTTTATCATGAGTTGTTTTGGAGTTTATTATACTATTTCTATTTTTGTAATTGTTTAAACTTTTTTTTTATAATAGAAAGTTATAAGTACATTTTTTATAATAAAAAACTGATTTCTATGGATATTTTTCCACTGTAATTTTCCTCAGGGTTGTGATTTTCATGCTGTTACATAATGCTAATTCTGAACTTTCCGATATGTGGGTTTGACATGGCCATGATTGATCCCAAAAGAAAATCAATAGTTCCTCATTCATAGAATAAACAATCTGAGTATAGAGAAATACTGTGTGGGTAGCTATCTGGACTGTTTTCCTCTTTCTCCACCAAAACCATAGAAACATAGACAGTATTCAGATTTTTAGGCCTAGAATGGTTGGTAAGCATTAATATACACTAGAATATCAAGCAAACCAATTCACTTATGTGAGAATTTTTTACATCATTCCACGATTCCTGAAGATTCAAGATAATCATTTTGTTTCTGTAAAATGAAGTATGAAATTAGACATTAAGCATGAATTCAGAAGTTCATATTTCCCATATTCTAAAATCCGTCACATTTTTCTTCAAACCACAGAGTCTATATTGCATGATGAAGCTATATTTCAATACACTAAAGTGAGAATATTGAATTTAGTCAAGATTAAGAATGTGTCTAAAAAGATACTTCTTTAGATTTCCTGAGATATCACTTTTTAGTAATGATAAATATTTCTAGTTTAATTAATCATCTTGCTAATTTATTCCAAACTAATCCTGTATTTCTTAGTGATATTAAGGATGAGTATCTCAAAAGGATTTAAATAGAATCCATTGGGAATCACAGATAACATGCAAAATGATTTCGAATTCATTTTTTTCTCCATACTCCAAGGGTCTTAATTTTCTATTCATAAATCAATATATTTAGAAAAGATGAGAAAGTAAATTTCAACAAAGTAACTAGTAATATGAAAATAGTTCTGATATATGTTACCTAAAAATATCAAATTGTTTGTGTATAAGCACAGTTTGTTTTTGTAAATACTTTAGAATGTGTTTTCTCAGTGTTTTAAAGATTCTCCAAATATATACAGATACTATGAAAAAGAGGTTCCATGGTGAAATATGTTAATAAAATACTAAAGATGATTTATATTCCTTTTAGAAATTCTTGGCACATGTTAGCATAATAAAGGCTCTGATAAGTCCTATAGGAAAGCACTCTCTAATTTTTTTGTCTGAACATTTCTCAAGCTCATTTAATCTTACAACATGTTTTGGAAACTTAAAATATTTCAGAGCATTAATGTTCATAGATCTAAATTTAGAAAATGCTCCTTGAAAACCTTCTTAGTAATAAGAGCAGAGTTTTAAAATAAATGTTTCATTTATTTTAATATATGAATATAAAATCAGAAGTTTAAAAACTTAAGCTAATATACAGCAACCATTCTACAACAAGGAATTTATTATTTACACTTAGTATGTTCTATATATTCTACTGCATACGTACAGAGATACACCAAACTGTAGATAGAATTGTTCAGTGTTACTTTGCGGAATCTTTTTTGTAGAACGAGTAAGAGAAGGAATAAAAGAAGGAATTAAAACAGGAGTAATAGGAATGGAGGAGAGAACGTGGATTTGAATGTATTTAACGGGTAACTCATAGGGCTTGGTAACTAAAGGATGTGGGAACGAAGGAGAAAAATTACTTGTGATTGGATATTTATTGGTGGCACAAATGCAAACATAAATACAGGAGGGGAGAAGATTTAGTAGGGAGATGGTGAATTCTATTTCTATTTCTATTTGTGACTTGGTGTTAATTGAGTTACCTCTGTAACCGTCAGGGGCAGATATGTAACAGCAGTGCAATACATGTAACAAGTTCAAGCTCAAGGTGGGTAAGGCATCATCAGCTTATGTATGGAATCAGATAGGATCATTCAGGAAGGCAGTCTTTAATGAGAAGAACAGCATGAAGTATGAAATTGTGGGCAATAAAAACTTTTAAAAGTTCATGGTGTACAGAACAGGGAGTGAAGGAGGAGCCAGGAAAGGGATAGAAATAGGTCTGTATATGAGGAAATCCACAACAGTTCAAGGACACCAAGCCTGCTGTAAAGAGTTGCAATACTCTCAAAGGGAATTATTGACAATGCCAAGATGTAGCAAGTGAGCCTGATGAAAGGAATAGTATTAAATATTAAACAATTGCTACTAAACTTGGCCTTTGGGAGTGAATTAGGAAATTTAATTATTACATTTTTAAAATTTTTTTGGTGGCAGAAGTCAAGTTTCAAGGGCTGCAGAGACAACAGGTAGTGGAAAATGGAAATGACTCTTTCAATAATTATAACTATGTTATATTTACAGAAAAAAAATATTTGGCATCCACCAGAAGTGGAGAAAGGGAGTGAAGACTTCAGATGTTTAAGTTTATTTATAGACAATGTTTATAGGAGACCATGAAGGGGCAAAATAATGAATCCCAGGGAAATCAGGAGGAAGTGAGGTTAAAAACATAACTGGATAAATGGGACTTGAATAAAGAAAGAAGTCCTTAGAAGACTAGAGGAAAATTAGTGGTGTACAATATTTTGGAATTAATTTCCTAGGTAAAGTAGGAAGCACATTTTGTGGTGAGAATGAGAAAGCAGAGGGTCAAAAAGATCAAGGAAGATTCTTGATTGTTGTTGAGGACAATGGGAGGGAATGTCTGAACTGGTCAATTCTTCGGTAATTCATTTGTCTTCCTATTGGAGAAAAATCAGAATTATTCCAATGCAGTATTTTACCCACTTTCCTCTTTTGTGCTTTGCAATTTCATAATTTAATGACATATTTACATATTTTTTGTCTTAATTGTTTTCTTTGTTGTTGGCTTTTTTTTTCTCCTTACCTGTCTTTGCTACACTTCCATATGTAGCCTACAGCTATGATAAACATTATATACAAATATAAAGATGTTTTGTGTATGTAGGAGTAATTAGCAAAGTGAAAATTATAAGAAGTCCTCATTTGAGAAAGTGGATTTTTCATTCCTTGTAAAAGCGTCACATGATCAATAATATTTTGCAAACATTTTATAAAAAAGTGGATTTCTCTATCTTGTTACAGCTTTAATACCTTTATTTTCAGTTGTGTTTTATTATTTGCTTAAGAAATTTTTCCTTATATTTCCCAAATAATATAGCATTCCATTCCTTAAATACAGTCACTTCCTTTAAAAAATATCATTATAAAAGATCAGAACACATTACATATAATTTATTCTTCATTAATTTACTTGTCTTGTCTCTTCACAAAATTGATAAATCCTTGAAGGCAAGTGCCTATTGAAAATGATTAGGTAAATATTTATCACCTAGTAGACCTTAGAAAATGTTGGAATCTTGGTCTTTCTCTTCTCGCTTCCATTTTACCTTCCTATAGAGGGCATCTATTACATAAAGATGCTGGTACATTCCATTTGAATTAAATTGATAAAGTTGCATTTTTCTAGAGAGAACTGGATTTTTGGAGAAGCTAATTCTAGCTTACCTCTTAAAATCATTATGTATTAACCGTTACTTTTTCTTATCTATCTTATCTGTTTATCTTTTTCTTTTCAAGCTTCTAAATCTCTTTCGCTATCTCTGGGGTATTTTCTACATCAAAAACTTTTGTGGGAGGAGACCCCACCTCCAGGAACTAGGCTGAAAATGCGGATACTCATTTTTGTAGTTCTCTTACATCTAGTCTAGAAAGAAGGCTTCAGACAAACCTCATCCGATCTCACACCTTGTAAAGATTGTTATTAAGAGATACCAAGGCTGACAATTATTCTGGCTGTGGGCATAGTGATAATAATAGAAATATCCAGGCTCTAGGAGTGGCCATGACTGTGGTTCTAGTGTCAGTACCTGGTTCCCAGTACTGTCTGAGTAACACTAGAATTCAAACATACTGCTTGGGATGTCCTCCTTGGACTGGTGTTTAGTATGATTTTTTGCTGTGCAACTTTTCTTATTTCTGCTCATGATTTTTAGCTTGCTTCTTGAATTTCCTGACAATTGCATGAGCCATACAGTGTTGCTTATATTTTTTTAATAAATTATTTTTTTAAAAAAAACCTAAATTCATAATAGTTGGTTTTTATAATCATTGCAAATAATTTGTATTGATATATCAGAGTCTGGCATCATTTTTATTTAACCTTATTTTATTTACTTAACATAACTTATCCCTTTTGTTAGTTTGAAATAGATTCAGAACTTTATATGCTTAATTTGGTATATAGCTAAAAATTTTATTTAATGTTGATTCTAGGTAGTAGGTAAATTGTGTCCTTATATGTAATATAATATGAAAGCTTGACATGGTTTTAAGCATGGCTTATATCAAAGGTGTACATTTGAAAATTTGATTATTTTTGTTTTTAATCTGGGTATGTCAGTAATAAAAATCCAAGTGATTTTTAGTACTATTTTGTAGAATTAATTAGGACAAATTATAGCTCATTTCAACTATCCTAATTAATTTTTACTTGTGCTATAGTGTTAAAATACTTTGTGGGCATTTGGTGTGCACTCTTTGCAAAATGAGGAAATATAACCTTATCACCAGTTAACATATCAAGTGTCTAACTAAATTTAGCTGAGACTTGTCCTATTATGTAAGTTCCCACTTATCCAAGTTGACTCCCATTAGCAACTGTGCCATAATGGCTTGTGGGAAGACTGAACAGAAAATTGAATTAATGCAAGCCATTTCTCAATCATTTCTCATTCTCATAAAATGATTAGAGCTGATGTAAGAGGGCTCATTAAAACGGAAAACATTACTCTCATTAAAAAGCCATTAAACCATCTCACTTCTCTGATTTATTTTATCATAACCCTATTTAGCCATTGTTTAAAAGTCACTGCACCCCAAATTTCTTTTCATATTACTGGGGAAATGTTATCCAAAATGAATACTCTAGCAATGTGCCCACTTGAAGATCAAAACTGTCTCATGCTACTCTTGTTTGGTTTATAGCTCTTTGAGGCCAGGGTCTGATTACTACAAATTGGAGATCAGCTAACAATACTCAATTGGAATGGATTTACTTTCCAATATTTATTTTGGGTTTTAATCTGCATAAAATTTTTAATCTGCATTTTTAATCTGCATAAAATTTCTTAATCTTTTAACTGCATATTGTTTAAAGTTGAAGCTGAATTACTACTTATTCAGAATGAATGTCCATCAGTCATTATATGATGATAGTGTGATTTTTTGTTAAGCAGCAATAATTTCTATTGCCAAACCAAATAAAAGACTTACCCTGGGAAAATACATCTTCAAGAAAGATCTCAGTTGAGCTTTAACTATGATGGAATTCAGTTGCTAACCAGTTTTCTGCTTTTCCTTAAAAATATTTCTTTACTATGTCTTTGTAAGAATAGGCCTGAATAAAACTGACTTGGCTTAAAAAATGACTCAATATGTATTACAAGTCATATGAAAGAAAAATATAAGCTATACTTGTATTAGGGAAAATTACAATAGCTGAGGCAATAGCTGAGCTTTGAAATCTCAGTGGCTTAATCCTAATGTTGTAGTCTGACTCTGGTTTAAGTAGCATTTTTCCATCTTGTAACTGTGCTTCTGGAATGTGGTGGACATTATAGTGTTCTGCCTACATCCTCCTTCAAGGAAGATATGGTCTTTGTCCTCCAAAGACTGATTGAAGGAGGTATGTTAGGGTAGAGCCATTTTGATATAATGTTCCCCAACTCTGAATAGGCCATTTTTTTATATCCATAGCTCCAAAAGGGGTATATCCATTTCCCGGAATCTTCAATCTCTACCTTCACCCAATCCTGTTTCCTTCCCCTCTCATTCACAGGCCTTGACTCCAAAAGTAGTTGGTAATAAACACCCTCCCCAGTACACTTAACGTCTGAGTCAACTTCACAGACAACTCAATATCTACTTACAATGCAAATTGTTTAATTGCATGTCTAAATTAATCGAGATATATTACTTAATTTGAACGATCAAAGAATGAACTTGCAATTTGAAGAAAAGTTTATGCAAAGAGGTTGAAATCATTTGGAAAGTCCTAGAACACCACACGTGGTTCTACCTTAAGGGCAATGGAAGTTTACTAATCTCAAAATAATCAGACATTTAATCATTAGTTTTTAAGTAGAAATTTTTAGAATGAGAGGATGCTTATACTACACTTTTTTCTGATAAGTACACTGACTTTGTATAAATCTGCATGGAAATCCTGAATATTATCAGAAGTTGGCCTGGTCAACATGGTATAACACAAGAGAAATTGACTAGGTGATGTTAATGGCTCCCGCCAAGTAACATAACTTCATGAATCCAACTCCACCTGTAGATAGATAGGCTAGTTCTTAGTGAGGTCCTCCTCTTCCAAGAACTAGGCTAGAACCACTTGCTAAGCCAGCTGCTTTAATGCTTCCTTTCTAGGCTCCATTGCTTCTAACTACACCCCTATGGATACATTCACACACATTCAAACTATGCATCTCTATTTAAGTGTGTTCATAACTTCAAATTAATTAATCTGAACTCTTCTGGAAGGCATTCCTTCTCTTCAGAATTTCAATACACAATTATTCTTGGAGCCACTCAATATTAGTGTTATCAATATTAGTGTTATATCAATATTACATATATCTAATATCTATAAGTATTTAAATTAATACATGGTACAGGTAGTAGATAAAAAATTTAAACTCACCCTTTCTGATTACCAAAGTAATCTTATAACATTTTGCTCAACTAAATCTGCATTTATCTTATACCCTCAAAAAGTCAAGTGTATTTCCTTAGTTTTTTTTTTTTTATTTTGTTTTGGGCACACAATAATTATACATATTTCTGGGGTACAGTGTGTTTTTTTGATATGTGTATAAATTGTGTAAAAGTCAAGTCAGGATATTTAGCATATTCATCACTTCATACATTTATCATTTCTTTGTGGTGAGAACATTCAAAATCTTCTCTTCTAGATAGTTTGAAATGTATAATACACAATGCTTAACAATATTTTATAAGGAGGAAGACCATATTTTTGGCCTTTTTTTAATTGCCTTTTTTTAAAGAACTGTGTCAGATTTACAGAAAATTTGGAACAATAATAGAGTTCTCACATATGCTGCAACCAGTTTCTCTTATTATTAACATTTTATATTAGTATGGAATATTTGTTACAAATAATGAACTGATATTCATACATTATTATTAATTAAAGTCTATACTTTGCTCAGGTTTCCTTAGAAACCTAACATCTTTTCTAAGGAAATCATGTTACATAATTTTATATTATTTCTTCTATTTGCCTATCAATGATAGTTCTTTTAAAAAAAATAGTGGTTTCTCTAGAAATCACAATATAACTTTTTAAATAATCCAAACTCCCTTTTCAATAACAGTAGATTGTGTAGGGACCAAGGGCATTGGTCCTCTCAAGTATTGCTGAAAAATCGCTCACAATAAGGCAGATTAATAAGACAAAGGGATTACAAATTTATTTACCATGCATACACGGAGAACCACAGTGTGGTTGCCCAATATCCCAATATCTAGAAGCTTATATACCCTATTGAGGTTACAGAAAGAATGGGAGCTTGAGTCCTGGTAAATAGGTTATTAGAAATGGAGGAAGAAGAATTCTATTGACGGACAATAAATGATTATTACTAGGGAGAATTATTAGATGGGGGACAGACTTTAACTTGTTAATAGTTTTCTTGGAATGTAGATGATCTTGGAGACAGTCATTATCTTGTAAAGGGGTCTTCTCAGGTGTGATTACATTCTTGGTCTTATTTTCCATAATAAATGATGAGATAACATGTAGGGGAACAAGGACAATTGTTTTCTTTGGTGGGTCCATCCTGTCTTTATATAGTTAGGGATAAAGTCTCTTCCAAAACCTACTGATCTCCAAAGGATTTTAATTCAAAATACTCATTTAACCAGGGAGCCATATTTTGGGGCAAAATACCCACTACTCCTTAAATGTAGTGTAGGTAACATACAAAAGAGTATATTCAATTTCTGCCTCCTATGATGTCGCCGCAGTCCATTTCTCTGATCTCTATGCCATAGCCATTGAATACATTGCTAGTATTATTACCTTCAACAATTTTCTTTTAGATCACAAGAATAATAAAAATAAAAATATGTTTTCCTTGAATTATTCCTTCTTTGATGCTTTGCTGTTCTTTAAGTAGATCCAAGCTTCAAACCTATATCACTGTCTTTTCTAAGAAGTGAATATTTCTTACAGTATATTATAGTCCTGCTGGCAATGAATTTCCTTGGTTTTATTTTATTGTTTGAAAAAGACTTTATTTCTCCTCACATTCAAAAGGACAATTCTGCTAGCTATAAAATTGCAGGTTTGTGATTATTTTCTTTTAGTACTTTGTATACTTTGCACCCTTCTTGCTTGCATCCACTGTGATTCTTATCCCTGTTCCTCTGTAGGTAAATTGTGTTTTATCCTTTAGCTTCTTTCAATTTTTTTTTCCCTGTCTTTGCTTTTCTGAAATTTGACTATGACATGCTTAAGGATAGATTTTTTGGTCATTATCTTGTTTGGTGTTCTTGACCTTCCCAGATCTGGTGTTTGTCATCTGTCATGATTTGGGGGAAGAAGTTCTGGCTGATTTTTACTTCACACATTTCTTCTGCTCCATTCTCACTTTTTTCTCTTTCTCTTATGCCTATTACAGGTAGGTTACACCTTTTGAAATTGAAATTGTCTTGGATGTTCCATTGCTTTAATTCTCTCTTTTTCTGTGTTTGCATTTCAGTTGCAATGTTTCTACTGATCTGTAGTAAAGCTTACTTCTCATTTCCTCAGTTATGTCTGATTCTGCTAATGAGCCTATGCTTCATTTGTTTTAAATATTTCTATGTTACCTTTTTTTTTTTTTTTTTTTTTTTTTTTTTTTTTTTTTTTTTTTTTTTTTTTTTTTGAGACAGAGTCTCACTTTGTTGCCCAGGCTAGAGTGAGTGCCGTGGCGTCAGCCTGGCTCACAGCAACCTCAATCTCCGGGGCTCAGCGATCCTACTGCCTCAGCCTCCCGAGTAGCTGGGACTACAGGCATGCGCCACCATGCCCGGCTAATTTTTTGTATATATATTTTTAGTTGGTCAATTAATTTATTTCTATTTTTGGTAGAGACGGGGTCTCGCTCAGGCTGGTTTCGAACTCCTGACCTTGAGCAATCCGCCCGCCTCGGCCTCCCAAAGTGCTAGGATTACAGGCGTGAGCCACCGCGCCCGGCCCTTTTTATTCTTTCTTAGAGTTTCCATCTCTCTGCTTATACTACCCACCTGTTCTTACTTGCCGTCCATTTTTTCCCATTAAAGGCCTTAATTTAGTAATTACAGTTATTTTCAATTACCTGTCTGATAATTTCAACGTCATATCTGAGGCTGGGTCTGAAGCTTGCTTTTGTATTTCTTCAGACCATGTTTCTCTCTCTTTCTCTGTCTCTTAAATTTTTTGCCTTCTGGCATAACTTGTTAATTTTTGGTTGAATGCCTGAAATAATATATAATAGGAACTGAGATAAGTGGGTCTTTAGTTTGAGATTTTAGGTTCACTTGGCTGTGTTTAATGTTTGCTATCGGTACCAGAAACATTAGATGGCTCCAGTGCTTTTTAATTGTGTGTCCATCTTCTTTGGTCTTCCCTAAGAACTCTTCCTTAAATCTGTTTCTTACAGATCTTTCAGCTGTAACCCATTGTTATTAAATTGGAGCTCTTTTGTTGTGGAGGTAAAGAGTCTTGGAGAAGATCCATTCTATACTCCTGTGACTAAATCTCAGTCTTCTCCTGGGCCTGTGTCCCTTGGCCTTGTTTGACCTTCACAAGTGTTTCTCTGCTTTTTCCTCTTAGGTGAAGTGATAGCAGGGGTTGTATTTAGGGAAATGCACTTCCTTCAGCTGCAGCACAATGATCTGGTAAAATATTTTCCAGTAGAGATTAAACCTTTGTTACATAGAATACCCTGAGCATATTTCTCTATGATTTCCTTCCTTTTCTTGACTGCTAGAGCCACAGAACTATCTTCCTTATCTCTCCATTGTGAGATTTTTGAGGTAAACCCACAAATTTGTGGGGACCTTGTGCGTCCCTAAACTATCTCACTCTCACACTATTTCATACTTAGACTGCAGCAATTTGTCAAAATTACCATGTAAGTGTTCCTACCAGTTTATGGCTCAAACAGCCTCTACTTCTAGTAAGCAGATCTTGGCTATGATTTTCTGAATGCACTTGTCATTCTAGATTTCAGAGTGGTGGTTTGTTCTTTGCTTTGTATAGGAAAAAATTGTTGATTTTCATTTTGTTCAACTTTTTTCTTGGGATGACTGCCAAATCTTTATATGTCAGAACTGAAAATGGATGTCTTTACCCTCTTTTTTACTATTTATCAAATATAGGTCCAAGGCTTAAGTATATAAAGGCTTAACACAATGCTTGACACAGGATAGTTACTCACTAAATATTATTTTTTTCCCTTTACTTTCTCCTATACACATAATAAGATAAGGTTCAATTTTTGATGTAGTAATGGTGTCACCAACATTGAACTGACTCCTGTGATACAGTAGTTTCCTCTCACATTAAAAGTGTCAGAAGTATTTATCTTCACTTTATATTGTTGATGCTTCTTTCATGTATCCTATAATATTTTTTATTGTCCTTGAGCCATACCTTATGGTAGACAATAAGTCTGACACCTTAAGGCAGATTGCATCTGAAATTGTTTTGGTATTATTTTCAGTTTTATTTTTTTCTTTTTGATTCAAGCCTGTATTTTTAAAAAGTGTTAAATCCAGAGAAATTAAACAAATAAAACCTGATCCAGAAGAAATCCTCAGAATTCAAAGTAAACTCTCTTTCTCTCCAACCCTCCCTCCCTGAATTATTATAATAGAGTGAACTTGCAGCTGTATAAATCTCTGAAATTCCACATGTAAATATCAGTCATGGTGTTACAGGAACCATGAAGAGCTATTGGTATACTGAATGATAACAGACACTGAAAAAGCTTTGTTCTAGACTATGAAAACAAAGTCATAAAGTCTAGATTCCTAAAAATGAATAATATCATCAGTTATTCTGCTCATCTGTGAGTAAAGGAGAATTTTTAATTCTTTTTAATAATATTTATACACAGTAAACTTTGATTCTCAAGCAATGATCTAAGATGTTCATTAGTAATTGAGATAGAAAAATTCTAGAAATCCCCAGATCCAAAAATGTATTCATGATAGAGAATTAATGCCAGGACTTAGGAAAATTAAGGCAAAAAAAAAAAAAGGGAATAGTTTCTATGCTATATAAAAATAACCACAGACATAGTGGCTTCAAACAACACACATTTATTATTTTACAGTTTCTTTGGGTCAGGGGTCCAGGTGTGGCATATCTGGATCCTTTTCAATACCACAATCAAAGCACTGAATAGGGCTGTGTTCTCATCTGAAGGATTGACTGGAGAAGGGTGTACTTCCAAGCTCTTTCAGGTCATTAGCAGAATATATTTCCTTTTGGCTGCAGGATTCAAGGCAACTTGATTCTTTGAAGTCAGTAGCAGAGGAAGAGAGAGAAAGAGAAGTCTTATATAAATTAACAAAATCATAGGAGTGACTTGCCATCAACTTTGTGCATTTTATTGGTTAGAAGCAAGTTGTGGGGTTGGGGTAATATGCAAGATATGAACTAAAGGAGGCAGAAATCATTGGGTGACATCTGTCTACCATGGAATGTAAGCCAGAACTCAAGTAATATTCAGCACATGTAAAGTCTAGAAATTTCTATCACATTTGAAGAAAAGTCAAAGTTGTGTGGAAAATTATAATCTACAATTAAATTATTTTACTTTAATTTCAACTCAATTGAAATTAATGACAGAATATTAAATGAAAAGAAATTAGCTTATAATTCTGAATATTTACTTGATGACAAATTGTCACATAGTTGATTATTACATGGGGAAAATAGAAATTGAAAATAAATTAAACTGTTTATTATTCAGAAACTTCATCGATTAGATATTTTATATATATGTATGTGTATACATATACAAACACACACTACAAATACCAAAAAAATAAATTGAAAAAATTATATGTACAGTTAGAGTAAATGTATATGCAAATTGATTTATAAGAACATATTTTTATGGAAAATTATACTAATATTATTTTAATAACACACATATGAGTAAAAAGATGTTATAATGAATTAATAAGTAATTTAATACTACTGAAGATGTCTACAACAGCTCCTATGATCTTTCAAGTCTCTTGGACATTTGTCCATCATTCCACATGGAGAGATTTTCAGAATCTTGGAAGCAAGGTGTGGTTTAAAGAATCCCAGAATAGGAAATCAGAGACATGGGTCTTGCTGTGAACTGACTTAGACTTTAGACACATCATTCATGTTCTTATTTGGAAAAGGGATCTGTATGGGGGTTATGGTTTAATTGAATAATGATAGATATTTCTGCTTCTACTTTCTGTTTTTAAGCCTTGTTCATATTAGGCTTTCCACACTGAATCATCAGAGAGTGACACAAATGATCAGGACTTCATTGTAAGGAATGAAAAAAATACATTCTTAGACATGTTCAAAAAGCTCATGTAATGTTAACCAGGAAAAGGGAGTTAAAAGAATGGGATCACATGTCAAATAAAACACCACACATTGAAAAATAAAGACCTACATTCTTTGGTTAAAAAAAATCTGTAGTAATTTAATTTAAAGATAGAGTTCTTTCCCCTTGTTTCTACCTACTTACTCATTGCCATTTTATACTATTTTTTTTTAAATAAAGAATTTCTCCTTCATTCAGGTCAGCATAAAAAAACAGGTTTACAATGTGTTCCAGTTTCTTTCTGAGTTTTCATTCCAAAATGATATAATGATATTTATTTACAGAGAATCATACTACAACAGATAATCTATACTATAGATACAAAACAAGGCTTTATTATTGTTAACTCATTTCTGATCCGAATTAGTGATTGTGAAATAGGATGAGAATGGTCTTTCAAAGTGATTTGATTTAGAATTATGATTGTCACCAACATTATGAAGTCTCACACAAGTTATCTTCTCATCCTGCACCCTCATTTTTAAACTGAAACTTATTATCTCAACATTAGAGGCTGGTTGCGAGGATTAATGAGATAAGTAAACCACCTGGAATGGTTTTGGCCCACAGGAATGAAGAGTACATAACAGCTTTAATGGTTACAGTGATGAATATCATATCTTTTGCTCTAGAGTTGAAAATCTTATTAATCTAAGCATTAAACTTAGTTCTGACCTCTGTCTCAGTAGGGTAGAAAAACCCATATAAAGCTTCTCTTGAAATTGAAAGTATGGTTTCAGAAAAAGAATGCAGAGAGGAAAAGAATTTCTATTTTTCTTAAATATGCATCATTATAATATATTTTAAATATCATGGGATTGAAGAGTTATTTACTGTAGCCCCACCATTATAAAGATGAAAAAATAAAGTCATTCATCATTCATTCATACAGAAAGCATCATTGAACACTCATTTAGATGCTAGTGATCTACCAGTGACAAAGGAATGAAAGAATGAAGGAATGACTCTATACTTATTCTCAAATAGTTTATACTCTAGTGGAATACAGAGAGATTAAACAAAATAACTTACAAATACCTGTCCCAGAAAAGTTGTGATATTTTTCATGGTTATTCAGTTCAAAGACTAAACCCAGATTTTTCCACTTTAAGTCCATGCCTAGAAATAATTTTCTGCCTAGAAATAATATTCAGATATTCCCAATGTTTTGTTTTTCTGATAATATTTTCCATTTTCCCCTATCAACTGAGTTTAAATTTTGTAACTTAAATATATTATGCTAATTAATTGATATGTCAATTACATTTATCACATTTCTTGATTCTATCACATGATGAATTGTATAACCTAAAGTCTGTCAGCACAATTATCCTTGCTTTTGCAACTGAATCATTAAAGTATTCTAAATGATACTTTATGCAAATATATACTATTCAATAAAGCTTGCATGGACCTATACATTTGTTTAATATGTGGTTTATATTATTGGGTTATCTGATACATAAAAATTAGTCTCTTGTATTGACATAAATCATGAGTTAAACAGTACATTTTACTCTTAAATACCCCTTCTAATTCTAATTAGTAGGTAAATAACATGATTACTCTTCTTAGTACATACTGACAAAAATAGTATATTGTAGAAAAAAAATGTGATCACCACAATAACACCAACCCATACTCATCCATCAGTGCGTTTCTATGTATCCAGCCCTAGTTTAGCACTGTATATTAATACAGTTTGGTATTAGTTCATTTAATACTCACTTCAGCATTTGAAGTAGGTGCTCTTATTAGTCCCACTTTATAGATAAAGAAAATAAAGAAGATAGAGCTTAAAAAACTTTGTCTAGATCACACCTCTATTCAGAATGCTACACAAAATATATGATAACTGAAAGATACCTTATACAGACAAGAAGAATTACAGCCATTTCAGGAGTGATTATGGGAGGGGGGAAGATGAAGAAAATTGTCATGGAGTTTTTACCCTAGAGTCAGGGTACCAAAGGCCCAGAATTCAGATAAAGGGGCATTCAGATGAAGGTGCTGCTGAGCTATGAGTAAAATAACATGTAAACTATTATTTGGGTAAAGCTGTGAGGAGAAAATCAAGATAGAATCCATGACCCATAGCGTAATAGCTGGAAACATTCCTGGCATGGTAGATTGGCAAGATTTTAAAAGACATGAAAGAAAACCATGCAAAGAAATTGCTTCCTAGTTGTTTGTTGTTTGTAAAGACATTTGCAACTCTCTCTTATCCCAGCTTGTATAGGAACTTTACCTGTTTTAGATTCTGTTTGAAACTAGAAAATCATCTCTTGGTTTGACAACCTGTACTTGGGCCTAGGACAGCAAAGTCCAGTATTCCCTCATGCCGATGGTAAGAATCAGACCTTTTGTGTCTTGATGTATTGTGATAGTCTCTGTGTTCTTGGTGCTGCTTTCAAAAATATGCCTGCGGAGGAAGAATGACATAACAGTGGTACATATAGATGCTTCACAAAAGCTACAGAGTAAATCAGGACTCTTATTTATCATAAGTAATGGGAGAGAGACAGTCCATAAATTTTATCTCAGTTTACATTCAAGATAAGAGACAACCAATACTTTCCACCCAATCCAGTATCATAGAACCTACAGACAAAGCATATTACTAAGGCAAGGAGTACAATAATGGAGATATGATACCAATAATTTGAATTGCTATTGCTAGCTTATGCTGCATTCACTCTAAATTCTTCTGGCTTTACCAAGTTCTCAATATTTAAAGAAAAAAAAAAACACAAAAACACACTTACTGGTTTTCATCGATTTTGAGTAACTCAATTAAGTCCACTTAAATTCATCACTTGCCTTAGCTGGATAAACTTAGTCTTATTAGTGTCTCATCAAAGGTAAATGCTGCACAAATCCTTAATCATCTTCCCATTTTCTGTGTTTTTGCAGTCCTTTACATTTTAAGTCATTTCTTATCTTTTTACTGCGGGGCAATATAAACTGAGACGATGAAAGCAGAAATCCCTGTTCTATATGGTGGTTGTACAGAAGCCAAATTGTGTTGTATTTATCACCTTCCTAATATTCCTGAGGTTTCTCTTTTTTTTTTTTTCTTTGTTACTCAGTATATTTTTAGTGTGCTTCCTTGGTTTCTTGTATTTAAGTGGAAATTTACTCTTATACTTCATGGAAATGTGAGATATAAAAGGATAGTTATGAAAACTTTACAGAATAAAAAGCGGTATTTAAATACTTAATAATAATTAATAATTCTGTAGCTCATAGAAATAAAAGAGAACTTCAAGCACATACTTCTAAGTGAATCATCTTCGCCATCTAGAGCTTTCTAAATAGATGGAAAATTTGAATTCCTGTTGGGCTGGAGAGAAATAAAACCATCAAGATATATCAATGTAAAAGTCATAGTATAAATAACAACAAAACAACAGCAATAATAAAGTGATAAAACATCTCTAAGTCAAATAAAATTGTAAAATGCATGTTTATTATTTGAACATATACAATCAAGCATTTTACGTTAAAAAGTCTTTGTATTGACTTTATGCACTTTGGAAAGTTATCCTGAGGAAGGTAAAATGATATAATATTTGAGAACAATACTCTAGAAACATCTGTATCATAAGGAAATAAGATGTGGAAATAGTAGGAGACAAAATAAGAAACATGATGTTTAGCCTCCAAAGAGTTAGTAACTGAAATTGGGGCACTGTGGAATAACTCACTCATTTTCTGCATATGTTAACTTAGCATTTTTTGGACCCCTAGAAAGTTAAAGGAAGGCATGAGAAAGCAAGGGTAGTTTCTATGGTCATGAGATAAACAACAGCCACATTAATTAAAAGCAAAGCATAACTATATATGCCTTTTTGAAACTCACATTAAAATTTGATTTATAATATAGGATCTATTTGATTATTTTATAATAAATTGTCAATATAGAAAAAATGCTATGTCAACAATCTAGGTTATATATTCAATATATTAATATGGTTAACTTCTCAGGTGAGAAAAACTTATAAAGTTTTTTATTAAAATTAAACCAGTAAAATATCTCTTTTCTACTTTATTTTCATTAAAAAGCATAGACTTTTATCTTTTTTAAATTATATAGTATGTTGAGGAAGATTTAAAAAACTACTGTGCATAGTTATTCACTTTGCTGTTACTGTTTTTGTTTTTGCTATGGCAAAAGGTATATGTACATTACAATGTATCAGTAATTTGAATAATGAGATAAAGAGAAACACAAGCAATTAATACCTAATAGATTGTTTTAATTAGCAGACAGCAGCTCCTAATAGTAGAGAAAAAATAGGATCATATTCTTCTAGTACTTTAACTACAATTCAAACAAATATTATTATTATTATACTATCGCTACATTTCTTTACAAATACTGTACATTTTAATAGATATATTTAATAGATTAATGTAGATGTCTTATTTGATGCTTTTAGAAAAGAAAGTCTAAATTCCTAGACCCAACAAAATAAATTGATTCTATTAAAATATTTCTCTCTCCTCTAACCTGTATTAAAGTGATAAAGGAAGAGATTTAGGATCATAAAAGGAATAATCATAAAGGCAAGGTCCTAATTTACTTCCCAGTTTTATTTCAACTTAGTTCTTCATTGCTACAAGGCATAAAAGTTATTGAATTTTACTACATTCATCTCACACTGGTTTCCTATCAAACAGAATATCAATGGAACACCTCTGCTGAGCTCCCTACATGAAATTGTCCTTTTGTATGTCTCATAATCGGTGGCGATGTGGCCAAGCATCTGGTGGTGACAAGCAGACGTCTTTGATTTATTGGCTAATATCACTGCTTGTTAGTGGATGGTTGAGCAGGAGACTAAAAGAGCATAAAATCAGAGAGAATAAATTATGAAGGCACCGAACTGTGCCATTATAAACCCTTCCTTGTCACAGCTGTGACATCTTATAGGAAATGGAGGATGACAGCAGTGTTCATTCTTCAAAGGGCCAATGCCTTCTACTTGTGATCCTGACCATAAATAAATAAATAAAGCAAACCAACCACATAAGCAAGTCGGAACTCAAATAGGAAATGCCTTCCTCTCAAAAGAGCACTTGGATTCCAGTTTTCTTCTACTCAAAAGTAGAGCAGAACAAAGCTGGCTTTGATTAAAAGCATACACTGGGAGAGCTCCAGGATATTAAGTGCATTAGTTGTGTGTGCTAGAACATGGAAAATTTGGGAGGTGAACTTATCCTGCATTGCTTTTCCCTTAAGTCACCTCGAAAAGGTTAGTCTTATTTGGTTACCCAAATCCTATTTTAGTGAGTGAATTTAGCCAGCCCATTCATACTACGAAACTTGGCCTAGGAAATGATTTTCAGATTGCCTGACTTTAGTTAGTATATGGTAAAATAATGTTCCAGAGTAATTAAACATTTTAAATTGGTTTTAAAATTAGTTTCATCTGTTAAAGTCATTACAACACAACTGAAAATAAAAATTTATTATAAGTGCATATTAAAAGAAAAATAATTATTCAATATAGTGGAGAAAATATACATCTCAAAACTTGGAATCATTTCTTAGATTTTTGTCTTCTAATATATTACAACTACCTTTTTTTAAGTTAGTTAGGTTTCTTTGAAACATACAATTTTGTTATTTTAAGTGAGAATTTAATATTTTATAAATTACTGAATTTAAGGAAGATAAATCAAATAAAAGACAAAATAAATAAATGTATCCATCATTTTCACAGATGCTGTTTCAACTTTCATTAATTCATTCCAAAAGTCACGAAAAAGTAATTTTTTGTTCAATCTTTAGTATATTAATAATATGCTTTTTACTGGGAAATGCTAATGGAGAGGTATTGTAAGACAAGGTTCAGCATTGTCCAACAGCATGTTTGGGAAACTATAAGAAAAGCAGCGTGGATAGTGAAGGAATATGTGAGAAGAAGTGGTGAGAGGCAAGCCTACAGAGAGAAGTTGTGAACTGATTATGAAGGGATTTGCCTGCCATGAAATAATACTGAATGATTTATTAGTTTATATTCTGCCCCATTTTAGAAAGGGTTCATTACTAATTACAAAGATGCACAAAATACAGTAAGATGCCATAAATTAAATGTAAGTTTTAAAAAGAATAAAGAAAAGTTATGATATTAAAATGAGCCAAGAGTAAAGCTAATACTAAAAGATAACCATAAGCTTTTTTTTTTTCTTTTGGCATATTATGGGGGTACAGATTTTAAGGTTTCAATAATTTTTGCTCAAAGCTTTTTATCAGTCACCATGAAAAGAGAAGCTGTGTCAACTATATATCCAACTATATATCTTCAACATTGCAAGAGGAAAAAAAATGACAATTTTGTACAACTTTTTTATTGGAGTATAATATATTCTTATTACATCATACCGAAGAGTTGAATGTTGGCAAAGCACTTCCATGGGCCCGGAGTGCAGTGAATACTTAAAATATTGACTGCATATGTCTCAAAGATTATTGTCCTTTGGTAGAGTTACCCCTGTTTTCTTGAGTAGAGCCACAAGTTCAACTCCAGGTAAATTCAAGATTTTCTCAAAATATTTCCCAATTTATATAATAAAAATAATCTTTCTACTTACTTTTTAAATTTATTTTTCACATGTGCAACATACCCAGATGAGTTTTTACTTAAGGAGGAGGATACATTTCATACATAATTGAACAAAGTAATATGGTCATGTGGCATATAGCAAACTCACTCTTTAGTGACCCTTCTAAAACACGATCTTCCATAAAAGCTGAAACAGAGGTTAAATGAGAGGTCTTTGAAACTCCTGATTGACAGAGAAGTGTATATTAAAATTTTGTGATTAGAAGCACCAAAGAGTGACTTGATTTATGATCCCTAAATCAAATAGAGCAGAGGCAGATTCTCCCAATTGCAAGTATTGATTTAGAATAGAGTTGTTGCTCAAATGACAGCATCTCGTAGCTTGACCCAGAAGAAGTAGTAGCCAGAACTTTGTGTGCAGTGGATAATGAATCTACAATATAAGGCTAGGAAGGGCAACTACTCCAAATATATTACAGGTATGAGGCTGGAGCCTCGGAGTTCTTCTCTAAAAGCAAAAGAGGATTAATTTGGAAGATTTTGATGGAGGGTAGAAGTGCCCAAATGTGTGTCTCATACAATGGAATTTTGACTTTGAGCTTAATTGCAAGGGGCAATAATATTTGCCATAGAATGTGTGCACTTGAGTGAAAAGAAATATACAGAACTAAAAGCCAATAGGTTTCTGTGATGAAAACAACAGAAAACCCATTTGGAGTCACAATATTTGGAATAGATCTTCCTTCCATTTTGATCTTGTCTTCTAATGTATGACAAGGCTGTTATTTCTCTGAATTTCAGTAATATTGTTTAATAATTAGTCTTCTTGTAGTTCTAAATAATGTATAAAACAAAGTGTCAATTATACAGCTTCATTTGAATGCTCATTTTGTCCATAGAATTTATAGACTATTTTGTCCACAGAATTCATAGATAATGCTGGGCTATAGCCAACTCTCCAGATAGTTTCCAAAATGATGATTAAGATTATATTTCTACTTCCTACTGATTCTCTTCTGCCTCTTTTAGAGTTAGATTCATTATTGGCTCTATGGAATTTAATTTTAAAAAGTATAGATAACTTATCTTGAAGCATAATCATAAAATTCTTTCAGAATCCTTTAGATCATGGATACTTACACAACTCATTTTGTGATTTTATTGCTATATATAAGAATATTACTGGATTGTAAGCAACTATTTTACCTACTATTTTAACTTCTAGTAAGATTTATACATACACATATAAATACACACATAAACCTGCATATATTCCAAACACTTAAATTGGCAAATAACAAATTTTACATTTTTTGTATAATTTATGCATAATATACATTTATATATAATACTATTCTTTGAGTATATATTCTTGAGTATATATACATACTAGTGCCATACACCATGCAAATTCGTTTATACACATAATTTGAGTTAGTTTTCACAAAGTATCTGAAAATATAATATTTTAATAGTTTAGAAGTATGAAATAGCTAATAAGTAAAAGAGCTAGGATTCAGATTTGGATCTTTTAAATTTAATTAAGTTCCAGTTTTTTGGTTTTGGTTTTGGTTTGTTTTTGTTAAGCATACTATCCTTTATATCAATAACAAATTGAATAATGGTTTCATTATTCAGAAAGAATACCTAAAATGATATTTTCCAATGTATCAATAATGTAACTTCAAACTGAAAGATTTCATGACAATTGTAAAATTTTGTCTTGAATTTAACTGACACTTCCTCTCAAGATTTCTGTGTTATCAAGATTCTGATTGTTATCTGTTGGAATATTGCTTATTTTCAAGTTCTGTCTTCCTCTCTTTAGCATTTTGTTTTTGGTTTCTCAGATATATGGAAAATGCATATGAATATTTCCTGTATTGGATGTTATCCAATCTTTGATAGAATATAAGTGTGTATCTCCTTTATGTGAAAAGGAAAAATCTTGTCTATAATGGATCTCAACAATCCAAAGAGCATTCTCCACATTTTCATTTGTAATGAGGAGAGCATCAGAAATATATACCTTCCAATAACAAGATTCTTTGCGTTGAAGAAAGCAGCAATAACGACGTGGGCAACTTTCCCATCAGACTTGCCTTATTTGGTTTGAGGTAGAACTGCAATTAAAACATTATTGAGGCGAATTCTCAGTGGCTCAGCACTAGACACTTCTTATACACTTGAGTGGGTACAAGTGTAGCCATGTGCAGCCACGTGTGGTAAATCTGTCAGAACTAACAGCAGGGGCTCTGATAAGAGTTCTCCATCAGTAAGCCTGCTTGATAGCTCAAGGTCTTTGAATTGTTATCATAAGCAGCACCGAGAGTGAGGCCCATACTAAGGGTCTGTTCAGATTTCTTCAGTGTACGTTTTCTTAACTTTCCATAGATTTATTCTGTTTTGGTCACCTGGAGATCATGCTAGAGTTTAAACTTAACCCTAGTCCTTGTCACATTTAAATGCTCCCCCCCCACACCTTGGTGAAAGAAAGCTAGAAATGTCATCTGGGGGAGGAGTATAAAAAACCATTTTCCAAATAGAACGATATGTTTTGTGACAATAAGAAACAATGAGAAGATTTACTATATTCCCATTCTCATTATGTAATCATAATGCATGAGCTCGTATTTTAGAGGATTAAGCAATTATGTTCAAATTCCTCGTGTTATGTTTCTCCAGTCTCTACTTCAACAGCTTTTCTAACCCTAAAATAATGTAGTCTCTACTCCAGCCAGACTGGCTTAATACCTACATCTTTCCTGCATCTTTATCTTATAATGCCTCTGCTTTCTTCAGACAACTCAGCTTGGCTTTCCACACCATACCCCTATCCCTGATATTTCCTGGCCTGTGACCATAATCTAACTCATATCATAGACCCTTGAGAACTAATTACTGAAATTTGTTTATTCATAACTTTTCTTCTGGCCTAAGATAATAGACTTGTCCTGCAATTGTGAGCAAAGGAAATGCATCGTTACTCACTAGTTCTATGATTTTGAAGACTGATTATATTCAATTTACCTTGCATAGTATGAAGGTTATTTTTAATAGCCATCCAATATGTCAATAATTTATATCCCAAAGAATTATTTAATCCAACTGTAAACAAGCTTACACTATAAGTTCAAAATCTTTGTGTGTTTGTGTATGTGTGTGTGTGTGTGTGTGTGTGTGTGTGTGTGTGTGAATGTATAACCATGTCTCATTTAGTAGTTTTTGCCACCAGAGTAATTATGTCAAGAGTTGAAAATGTAAAATCCTCCAGGGATTAGGCAGGTAAATACATGAATTAAGCAACCAGGTGTTAAAAAAGCAACAGCACAAGCATGAACTTAAATGGCACCAGACACAAAGCCGAGATGCTGGGAAGTAAGAGGGAGTAAGGTGCACGACAGAGAACTGAAGGGTACATACACTATTCAAAGTGGCCCAGTGCTACTCTGCTATGAGGCATTATACTCATGTGATGACACAAGCTCATATTAGCCAGATCTTCTAATGTTGTGTATGAGGAATTTAGAAATCTGAATTAATATGTGACATTTCACAAATATTCCATGTTGGCAAATAATTCACTGTATAGAGCAAACATAACACACCTGTTCACCTAGTTCTCAGGTACTAGTTGTGAACTCTGAGTATTTCATGGATCTAAAGAGAGATTCGTAAATTAAGAAAATAATAAAAAAAGAAACATATTAAAAGTAATCAGTGGGCCGGGTGTGGTGGCTCACGCCTGTAATCCTAGCACTCTGGGAGACAGAGACGGGTGGATTGCTCGAGGTCAGGAGTTCGAAACCAGCCTGAGCAAGAGCGAGACCCCCGTCTTTACTATAAATAGAAAGAAATTAATTGGCCAACTAATATATATAGAAAAAATTAGCCAAGCATGGTGGGGCATGCCTGTAGTCCCAGGTACTCGGGAGGCTGAGGCAGCAGGATTGCTTGAGTCCAGGAGACTGAGGTTGCTGTGAGCTAGGCTGACGCCAGGGCACTCACTCTAGCCTTGGCAACAAAGTGAGACTCTGCCTCAAAAACCAAAAAAGTAACCAGTGACTATTACCAATAGTAATAGTCATTTGCTATTACTAACTACACTTTAGTTGGCTTGTTAACATCAGACATAACATAAAATATACAGGTAGTAAAGCACTATTTTAAGAATGTTCCAACCTGGATGATATCTGAGCATAATAATCAAAGAATCCATAAATATTTCCCTTACTATGTTTGCTCTTCCAGTCTAAAATGAAAAGAGAGTAGGGGGAAGGATTTGGGGGAACAAACACCTACATTTTATTTTTAGATCTATCACTTGTTAACTTGTATAACATTGTATAAGTCAACTGATCTCTCAGACTTTTGTTGTATGGTGTTTTTTGTTGTGTAGTGTTTTTTAGTTGGTAGTTTGGTAAAATGAAGATACTGAGTAAAATAAATTATGGTGTCCTTTAAAATAGTAAAACATTAAAACTATAGGTGAAATGATTAGAATACCATTTGAAAAATTAAGTGACCTTCACAATTCACTTAATGTTTATGAAATGTCTTAAATCGAGGAAGGTTAAATAAACCCTGTAAAGCTCTAGTGTTGTTATGTAACTTCATGATTTCATAGGAATAAATTGAGATTTACATATTATATCACTTTAGAATCATAATCAGAAAGAAGCTTCACAGTTGGAATTGACAATGGCAAATAATTTTACTTGCATCTTCACTATGTGTAGCTTTATTTGCTTTTCTCTTTAAAATGTGGTATGGGCAATGCATAGTAGATGGAGTGTCTCCAGTTTTAATCACTTCACTTTTCATTTGAAAAGTAATTCATCATGAGAAGTCAGTGGGGTATAGAGAGCACTAATTGCAGCAAAATATCAAGGACAGTTTTCCTCTGTCTTAATTAAACATTAATGAGTAAAGTTATTTGCAAATGCATGCTGCAGGGATGGACTTGTCTATCTACGTTTGGTAAATACTGACACTAGATGTCAAAATAAAGCACCTTAATTGATTTATACAGGAATAGTTTAAAAAGATTGCACCTGGCTTGACATTTCCCTAGGTTTTTATAGAGTAGTTTCTGATAAATTATTTATAAAGAAACTTTTCCTGACCTATCCTAATTACAGGAGTGATTGTTTCCAAACTAATCAATTTGGTGTAAATTTGACTTTTCTCCTGTCAGTTTTGCTATTAACTTAAGGAATTCTACAGTTAATGATGAGGAGTCAAATTTCTTTGTATTTCCAGAAGCCATAAGCAGGCAAGTCACTGATCCTTGATTATTGTAAATATTTTGTAAGATTTTAGATGGTATTTTCCTTTTTTGGAGTAATAATTTATATGAATATATTCAAATTTTATTTCTATATATATATATGCTAATCTAATTACTTGAGCTACAATCCAAAATTAGATGTCTAAGGTGTACCTTAAATTCAAACTACAAATCTTAAACTAATGTTTTAAATAACAATCCATTTGATATTTTATAGTGCATATGATAAGTTAATACAATAAGAAAGGCATAAAGTAAAACTTTTGGGCTATCATAGTAATAGTAAGTTGTTTCGTAGATATCAAAAAGGGAATGCCCAATATAATCTGTGGATTCATTGAAATGTAATTTTTTTTACCAGATTTCCACATAAATTTCTCTGAATCATTTGGTAGCAATCCTTATTTTGATAGGTATAATTAATACTTTAGAAACAAAAAATTATAATTAATATTTTAAAATAATTAAATATCTACTACATTAAGTTCTTCTAATTTCATACATAAGAACAGAAAGTACCAATTATACTATTTAAACTTTACAACAAAATTTTCTGTAGATCAGTGTAGCAACATAGCAATTTTCAGAAAATTGTAAATCGTTGTGCATACCATTTAAAAATACCAGTGTGGCAGTATATATTGTTTTTTTAAAAAAGGGAGTGTAAAGAAAAAAAATCCCTCATGTGTCTTGGAATGGCTATAAACTCTGTATAAACTGTTTTCAGACAGCAATGTTAAATTTCACTCTGAATTCTCCTGAAACTCCCAGTTTCCCAAACCATATGGCTTGATGCAGATAAAATTGGCTTATGGCAAATAGTGTAAACACACTTCACATTTTTCCACCTGTGAAACTACTGAAGTGTTATGGTGTACATATTTAAGGTTATGAGTACCAGGATTTCAGTGGATCCTTATTTCCAGACTCTTTTTGTCCTTCTGGACAATTTCATTGCCACATTTGAAAATAACCAAGTGGCATTTACCTTCTTCATCTTATAAAGTTCAGGCTTTAGAAAAATTTCATTTTCAATTTGAGATTCAAATCAATGTAATGGATATTTTCTATGTGTTATTTTAAAAAGCTAACTTTGGACTAGGAATTCCCATTTCAAAAAGTCAAAGTAAATTCAACCTATCCCTCTTCACTTTGTGAAAATCACACAAATACAATAAAAATAAGTAATACCAAATTCATCTTAAAAAATAATAAATGTCTGAAAGCACAAAACAGAAAATGAGAGTTGGATCTTCCAAAAGCAGTGATGATCAACAGTGGTTTGATATAACATAGTAAAAAAGACACTCTTGCCACAGATATCAAAAAAAGCCACACAGCCTAAAATTTAAATGCTAACAGACCCCAGGTACAGAACCAACTACTTTTAATTTGCAACTCTGTGAGTGGGGTTCTCAGATTGATGGTAGAAGTTTTCTTGACTTACTTTTGTTCTAAGGATGGGTATTGAAGACAGGGTGCTGAACAAAAAAATCACAATGATAAAACTTGTTTGTTTTGGTGGCAGATGTTAGGAAAAAATACTGTAAATAGGCACTTGAGATGTGAAAAGTGTATCTCATATTGATTATTGGTAATAAGAAAAATTCTGATTGCTTAAAATATGAACATAGCCTGTCCTTCATATGAAAAATGAGTAATGGAAAAGAGAGTCACACAAATTTTATATAAATTTTCTCTCACTTTATAAAAGGTTACTTTTTTATTTTGTTGGTTGTTTCTTTTGCTGTGAAAAAGCTTTTTAGTTTGATACAGTTCTGCTTATTTATTCATGCTTTTATTGCCTGTGCTTTTAGTATCATATCAAAAAGTAATTGCCAAGATCAATCCCACGTAGCGATTCCCCTATATTCAGTAGTTTGGTTTCATGTCTTACATTTAAGTTTTTAATCAATTTCAAGTTAATTTTAGTGTATGGTATAAAATAAGGGTTTAATTTTATTCTCTTACATATGAAAATCCAGTTTCCCCAACACCATTTATTGAAAAGACTATCCTTTTCTCATGTGTATTCTTGGCATCCTCGTCAATGATGAGTTGATCACATATGTATAGGTGTATTTCTAGGCTTATTGGTCTATTTTTATATGGGTACAATACTGTTTTAATTACTATAGATGTGTAGTATATTTTGAAGTCAGGTAATATGATGCTTCCAGCTTTATTCTGTCTTCTTAAGATTGGTTTGACTATTTGAGGTGTTTTGTGTTTCTATGTGATTTTAAAAGTGCATTTTTATATTTCTGTGAAAAGTGCTATTGGAATTTTGCTGGAGATTGCATTGAATCTGTAAATAGCTTTAGGTAGTATAGACATTTGACAATATTAATTCTTCTAATCTATGGATATGGAGTATATTTTCATTTATTTGTATCTTCATCAATTTCTTTCATCAATGTCTTACAATTCTTAGTATATGGATTTTTTACCTTTACCTCCTTAATTAAATTTATTCCTAAGAATTTAATTGTTTTTGTTGATATTGTAAATGGGATTATTTTCTTAATTGATATTTTCAGATAGTTCCTTGTTAGTGTATGGAATTACAAGATATTTTTGCATGTTGATTTTGTATTCTGCAACTTAATTTATTTACTAGTTCTAACATGTTTTGGCAGAGTCTTTGTGATTTTCTATAAATAATATCCTGTTATCTATAGAGACAAACAATTGTACTTACTTTTTTCTTTCTGATTTTTCTTTTTCTTTTATTTTCTGCCTAATTGCTCTCAGTGGCACTTATAGTACTGTGTTGAATAGAAGTGGTGAGAATGGGTATTCATGTCTTGGTCCTGATTTTAGAGAAAAAGCTTTCAAATTTTCACCTTTGAGTATGATGTTAGCTGCAAACCTGTCATGAATGACTTCTATTATATTAAGATACATTCTTTTATACCTAATTTGTTCAGAGTTTTTGACATGAATTGATGTTGAATTTTGTCAAATGCATTTTCTGGCATCTATTGAGATGATCACATAATTTTTATCCTTTTCGTTGGTGTGGTATATTATGTTTATTTATGTGCATATGGTTAACCATCCTTGCATCTCAGGGATAAACCTCACTTGAGGATGTTGTATGATCCTTTTAATGTGCTGTTAATTTTGGTTTGCTTGTATTTTGTTGAGGATTGTTACATGTTCATGGGGGATACTTACTCATTGTTTTTATCTGGATTTAGAATTCTTGTATCAATTTTTTTTCCTTGAGAAACTTTAATATATGGTTCAATTATGTTTTGTTAAGAAATGCTTTTGATAAATCTGGTGGAAATATGATTTTCTCTACTTGAGACTTATAGTTTTTGTAAAATGGATAAAGGTTTTTTTAATTATTATTATTTTCCTTTATATTTGAAATGCAGTCATTTTTCCTACAATATGTCTTGGTTGTTTTGGCTTTGACAATTCTAAATTGATTTTTTCCAGTTACATAGTGCTCACATTCTAAACATATGTTCAAGTTTGTCTTAAGTTGGAGAACATTTTCTTGAATTATACATTTTACTATTTGCTCTGCAATTATATTTATGTTGGACCATCTTTGCCTGCTAAATTGATCCTCTTTTGATCTATTTTAAAATTTTACTCTCTCTTTTTATTTTTGTATTTCTTCCTTTCCTTTTATTATTGTAACTTAAAATGTGTCTGTGCTTACTTATGTTTTTTCTTGTTTACTCTTCATTTCTAATTTCTTTTAATTTTCTTTATTTTCTGAGCTCTTTCAGTTCCCTTCCTATCATTCAGCAATATTGACACTTCTTCTTTCTTTTTTTTTTTTTTTTTTTTTTTGAGACAGAGTCTCACTTTGTTGCCCAGGCTAGAGTGAGTGCCATGGCGTCAGCCTAGCTCACAGCAACCTCAATCTCCTGGGCTCAAGCAAGCCTCCTGCCTCAGCCTCCTGAGTACCTGGGACTACAGGCATGCCCCACCATGCTCGGCTAATTTTTTCTATATATATTAGTTGGCCAATTAATTTGTTTCTATTTATAGTAGAGACGGGGTCTCGCTCTTGCTCAGGGTGGTTTCGAACTCCTGACCTTGAGCAATCCGCCCGCCTCGGCCTCCCAGAGTGCTAGGATTACAGGCATGAGCCACCGCACCCGGTGACACTTCCTATTTCTAATTTCCATTTATTTATAGCTTTTTTAAAACTTGTGTAGCTAATTCTGTAATATTAAATTAGTGTTTCCATGTACTTAATGGTCATATGTCTTTATAATGACTCAATTAACAGTTAGTGCTTTATTCAAATTATTTTTTCTTTTTTCTGAGAGTATATTTATATGTGACTCAATTACAACCTTTTTTATTCCATCATGTTTAAATGAAATGTGATTTTTCTATACTCCAAAAGGTTATTCATATAAAAAAAAATAGGAGAGTTATTTCTAGAGCTTTCTCTTTTGTTGTTGTCATGACACTCTAGAAAAAAGCATGGCCTCTCTATGTGGCCATGTCCAACTCTGATATTCACATCCAATGAATTTTTTTCTGCTTTTATTTATCTGAATATGGTGTTTTTCTCACCACAGTATTCTTATTACTGTGTTGTTCAATTTGGTTTCTATTCCCAGTATATTCTCTCTAAGACTGAGTTTTTATTTTTCTGGAAGTAATTTTTACTTTACCTTGGTTTTTCTTGTTTGTTTTGTTTTGTTTTATTTTTTCCATTAAGGGTATGGTCTTCTCCAATATCTTCTGATTTCCTGTGTTCATGGGCATGCAGTCTTTTTGCACATATATTCCAAAAAATGAAATACATGGAAATTTTACTAAGTCTACTCAGATCTTCTTGCTAAGAATTCACTGAGAGTTGATCTCAGCTTTTGAAAATCAGTATGTAATAGTAATTTTGTGTTCTATACCTTTTAGGAGCACCAGGGCTTCTTTTCTTTGCCAGCTATTACCTCTTTAAATTTGATCCCCCCCCCATACATTTATTTTCATCAGTTCATTTAATCTGTACCTTTTCTTTCTTCTAATGCCTTTGTCAAGTGTAGGTATCAAGATTGTATCAACCTCATAAATTCAAAGAGTGTTCCCTCATTTTCTTTTTTCTTAGAAATGTGTGTAATGATCATACTATATTAGAATTCTTTTGAAAAACTACCTATGCCAGGTATTTGTTTAATAATTGAGTCAATTAACTAAAGTTTGCTCACTGCAACCTTGAACTCCTAGCCTCAAGTGATTTTCCTAACTTAGCCTTCTGAGTTGCTGGTACTACAGCTGCATGCCACCACTAATTTTTTTAACTTTTTGTAGATATAGGGTCTTGCTATATTGCCCAGGATGTCCCCTCGTCCTCCTCCTTTTCCTCCTCCTCCTTCTTCTAAATTAATCTTGCCAAACTTTCGTTTATTTTTTTTCAATAAACTAGCTTTTAACTCTTCCAGAAGAAAAAAAAATCTAAATAAGTAAAAACTAAGGGGCACTTGAAAACACTACAGATTAATGAATGGAAAAACTATTGTAAGAAGTTTTGTAGTGGCAAGCAAGTACTAAATACCTGGGATGATGATTACAGGTCAATTAGTAAAGGCAAAGATTACAAGAGATGTTAAATGGAATTCAGACCCAAGGTACCTTTGTTAATCCCCTGCAGCTATGGTCCCCAGCTCCCAGGCTGTGGACAGGTACCAGTCCATGGCCTGTTAGGAAGTAGGCCACACAGCAGGAGGTGAGTTATGGACAAATAAACAAAGCTTCACCTGCATTTACAGCTGCTTGGATGCTCGCATCACTGCATAAGCTTTGCCACCTGTCAGATCAGTGGCAGCATTAGATTTGCATAGAAGCACAAACCCTACTGTAGACTACACATGCGAGGGATCTAGGTTGCACTCTCCGTATGAAAATCTAATGCCTGATGATCTGAGGTGGAGCTGAAGTGGTGATTCTAGCACTGGGGAGCAGCTGCAAATACAGATTAACACTAGCAGGGAGGTTTGATTGCACAATTAATGTAATGAACTTGAATCATCCCGAAACCACCACCCTCACCCCCATCCATGGAAAAATTGTCTTCCATGAAACCATTCCTGGTACCAAAAAGTGTGGGGACCACTATCCTACAGGGGAATCTCCTGAATCAGTGAGCTCAGCAGTCAGGATGCATTGAGTTCTTACTGTGTCAGAGAACCATTGTCTTGACACCTCTCTCCCTTTTAACCGCGGTGACCGTGTAAGACCCCAAACTAGCCTAACCAGATCTCTGCTTCTATAACCACGCTTGCTTTTAGAAAACCAAGACCCCAAACCCCTTCCGCCCTTCCAGGAAATAGCTGTTATAGCTGTTACAAGTTCCCGGAACTAAGTGCAACCAGTTATACAAGACAAGACCAGTGGAATTTCCCCACCCTAAACTCCCTAACCACCGGCTGCGGTTTTAGCTTATAAAAAACCCCCCAAGCTTGAAAGTGGCGCGGCAGCTCCCCTAGCTTGCTGTCCGCCCCTGGGCTGCGCTAAAAATAAAACCTCCTGCTCTTTTGCATCAAGCCTCTGGACTCTGAGTCTTTTTGGGCGGTCGTCTCTCTCCCAAACGGGCTGTACATGTCTACGGCCCAACAACCGTATCATCTTCATCTCTGGTAATAAGATTACACCAGCCTCCATTGTGATTCTGAATATAAAATCTCTAGACATGCCACAAGATCTAGGACTCTTCCAACCTGCAGATTAAGCATGGTATGGGGAGATTTCACAGTGAACAGGAGCTGTCCATCTTTTCAAGTGGCAAATTAATCATGGTTTCCACACAAACTAAATGATTTAAGGGTTGATTTGATGTAGTAATGAAAAGAATGATACAAAGAAGAGAAGTTAGATTTAATGAAGATAAAGAGAAATTAATAAATGAGCAAAAATCTGTAGAAGTAATGAATTAACTGGTTCTTTAAAAAATTAACAAACTATTAGCCTAATAAAGAAAAAAAGGAGATAGCAAAAATATGAAAACACTGATGATTAGGAAATAATCTCTTAGAGGGGGAAATTTTGAAATTATATGTCAGTATATACATGCATCTGAAAGTCTGGAAAAGGATTTAATCTATAGAAAAAGAAGAGACTATAGAAATTTATATTAAAAGTGAGACAAAATCTAAACATACCAATTACCATAAGAGAGCAAAGCTGTCAAAAAAATATTCTTCAACAGCTCATCCCCAGTAAAAACTTTGGAAATTCCATTGATTTGAAAGTTAATTATTTCAAAACTTTAAAAATTAGAAACTTCTGGGAAGATTTTTTTAAAGCTTCTATATAATTAATAACAAAACAATTAAAACACTGATACCAAACCCAGAGGAAATAAAACATAAAGCAAAAACTAAAAGCAAAACTTACTTCTGGTTACCGTTATAACACCCTAGAAAAATTGTAATTAAATTAAAACATCATTGAAAGAATAATGTGCAATGATCAACTGGGGTGCTTTCCAGGAATACAAATACTGCGAAATCATAAAAGAAGGACCATGTTAATTAAGCAAGCAAGCAAAAAAAAAAAAAAAGAAAAAGAAAAAGAAAGTAATATGATTTTTCCATGCATAGTGAAAATGTGTTCAATAAAATTCACATTTGTTCTTGCTAAAAATAAAAACTATTATAATATTAAGGATACACAAATGTACAGTTAAATTTATCTTTTTCAATACAAAGTAAGTAATTTTCTAATAATTACAGGGAAAACACAAAAAGTATTCTCACAGGTTGGCAACAAGCATATTGTCCATTTTTCCATTACTATTAAACGGTTTTGAACATATGAATCAGTGCATTTTGACAAGAGGAACATATGAAGTATAAAAATTGTATAGGAAATATGTAAATTGTTCTTTGCAGATAATATGATTCTACACTTTGAAAATTTCACTTAACTAACTAATAAAATTGATAAATTTAGATAATAAAGACTTTAATAAGTTGGTCAAGTACTCTAATTTACAGAATTTAAAAGAAAACTTTGGTATTATAAAATGTTTAATACTATAGTTTTATTATCTATTTTAGCATCTGGTAGGAAAGAACATAATCATTATTTTTTGTTTTTTGCATATTTTATGACAATTCTTACATATTTACTCTTTGAGATTCACTGTAGGATTATTTTATCATATGAGATTTCAATGGAGATATATTAAATTTCCATGATAGATTTATTTTAAGAAAATTGACTTCCTTATGTTATTCAGTCTCTTATTTTATGATAGTCTTTTAAATTTATTCCAATTTTGCTTTACGTTCCCTAGTGGAGCATTCTAGCTTTCTTTGTATAAATCTTGCTTACTTAGAAAGTATATTAGTAGCATCTATTATATTGCTTTAAAAACTAGTAGCATAAGTTCAGAAAATTCTTGATGTTTGCTGATTTAGTATTGAAAGATTATCTTTCTAGAAATCTTTTAATACTGTTTTTAAGTAAATTATATCTTCAAATAGCAATAATTTAAATACATACACAGATGTGTTTGTGTGTATGTGTATGTGTACACATAATTGAATTGGCTAAAACTTTCAGAATACTTTGTAGTAATTGTGGCTGTGATGGACATATTTGTTTTATTCTTTATTGGGAATGTATCTAGTATTTTATTACTAAGCACAAAGCTGTCTAGTGTTAAATACATGTTTACATGTTTGTACATTCATGGACTCAATAATTGGGAATGGTGTAGGTATTGAAGTGTGGAATGGAGTGACCATGCAGATGTTGAGGGTAAGAATATTCCAGAATAGAAACCACCATCATAAGGCCACTAATTTCTGGAATGTTGAAGGGACAGCAAAGAGGTTGAGGTAAAAGGAGCAGCTGAAGAAGAGGAAGGTGATAGGAATTAGGCCACAGATAAAGGAGGCCTGAATGGTGAAAGCCAAGAGTATTGCAGTGACTTTGGCTTTTATTGTGAGTACAGAGGGAATCGTTGCAGAATTTTCAACTAAGTAGTGACATAATCAGTTTTGTATCTTTTAAAGAATCGTTCTGGTAGTAGCATCTCTAATTCTACATTCTCTAAGCCTTTAAATTATTATGTTTCCCATTCTTGTCAAATCCCCAATTCTCTCTTTCATATGGAAGGATAAAGTAGATGATAGGAAATAAGACAAAATGCCATTTGAACAATGTTAACTTGGCTCCTGTTATTGTTAACTGTTGTCTTAATGAGAATGATCACAGATTATACAATTTTTTTTCTGATTGCTTATTTGCATATAACCCCAATGTTCACTTGGTCTTTGCGATTGAATTGAGCTCTTTGTGTCCTTTCTCCTTATTGGCCATCCCAGTATATCAGAACACAAATTTTAAATAGATTATCTGAAGTCTAAAGCCTTTACATGATGCATTAAAACTGAGCCATACGCTGTGAGTTATGAGGTGCAATAATTAATTTTCTCATTTCTTCACATTTCCATGTTGTTAAATGTTAATCAATTCCTGCTGTTTTGGAGGTCAGAAATTTAAATGTTAGAAATAATACCCATAAGGAAATACATTTATTGATATTTAAGTTATTGAAAACAAAAGGATAAAGTGAGTAACATTTAACACAGAACTAAATTAAATATATTTGATATCCCCCAATAAGTGTACATTTTACCACTATTATCACTATAAATAACATTTAGTAAAATGGTATATTTTTATTTTTATCCTGTGCTTATTAGCTATCAGGGTTTTCATAAAGCTACAGGATTTATTTACTTCCAATTGCTCAATTTATAATACTTCTATAGGATATTAAGCTTTGTATCAGCTTAATATTCATTAGAATATTAAGAGTTCTAGAGTTCTTTCCATTTCTTCACTTATTTATTTACCTCTTCATTCAACAACTGGATGTGAGCACCTACTATGTGCTAGATACTGTATTTGTAGCTGCTTCAGATGCTATAGGGAACAAAACAAAGATCTTTGTGCTAGCAGAGCTTTCATTTTAATAGAGGAAGAGAGACAAAAAAACAAGTCTAATAAGTTATGTGATATTCTATAAGGGGAAGGGTTGAAGGCTGTGGAAAAACTAGAGCAGAGTAAGGGAAACTGAGGCTGTGGGGAGAAGAAACCTCAGGGGTTATTGCAATGTGGAATGAATGTGTCAAGATAGGTCTCATTGAGAAGGTGAGATTTGACAATGCTCTGAAAGAAGTGAGGGCATAACCATGCATTTATCAGGAGAGAGTGTTTTTTAGGGAGGGAAGGAAGCTAAGATGGTAGATGAGAGTGGGGATAACTGGAAAGTACTAGGAGAAAACATAAGAAAGTAAGAAGTCAGAACTCTTAGGGTGTTGGCAGACATTTTAAGAACTTTTTAATTTTGACATAAGTGGGAAGCCATTTCAAAGCTAGGAGGAGTGACTTCCTCTGCATTAGGCTTTGACAGAGTCATTCTGGCTACTGTGCTGAGAATAGGCTGAGGAAGAATGGGGTTGAAGCAAGGAGCTCAGCTAGCCAGCTACTGCAGTGATCCAGGCCGGAGAGGATGGCAGGCAGATAGGGGTGGTCACAGGGGATGTACTAAGAAAACCTGGGATTCTGGTATATTTTGAATATACAGCAAGAAGATGATAGAATACAAATGGGCATCAAAGAGAAAGAAATTTTAAAACAATTATGGGGTTTGAGTTTTTTTTTTTCTTAGAAACTGGAAGTTTGGTGATGCAATCAACAAGATGTGCAGAGCTGCGGGAAGACAGGTTTGGGGGAAAGAGAAGGAATTGAGGTTGGGATGAAGAGTTGAGACATTGAACTTGAATGATCTTTTGGACAGCCAGATGGAGAAGTAGAGTGGGTAGTCGGAGACAGGAGTTTGCAGTTCTGGAGAAAAGCCTGACCCAGAGACAAACCTTTGAATCATTGCATGCTGGTGCCGAGACTGAGTGAGCTCTCCATGGAGTGAGGGTAGGTGGAGCAGAGGGCAACGCCTAAGCTCTTAGACACCTCAACGTAAAGAGATCAAGGAAGAGAAGAATCAGTAAAAGAAATGGCAAAGGCATAATGGTGTGGTAGCAGGAATTCCATGCACAACTGGATTCATGGACATCAGCCTGTGCAAGGACTTTTGCTCAAAAGGACAGAGTCTTTATCCATTTGGGCTGCTATAACAAAAATCCCCTAAGTTGGGTAGTTTATAAAAAACAAACCTTTATTTCTCATAATTCCGGAGGCTGGGGAGCCAAAGATCAAGGCACCAGCAGATTCAATGTCTGAGGAGGATGTGTTCCTCATGTCATATGTCCACATTTCTTTGATATTCTTATCTTCTATTTATTTCTTAATGCCTGCTTCTTTTCCATCATCTCTACGGAGATTTAAAAAGCTGTAAGTGTAATAGTCATTTATGTTTATTAATATATATTTTCTTTATTTTTCCTAATTTTATAATTTTTCCTAATTTTCAGACCCTAGCACACTTTCTGATACATACCAAATGCTCAATTCTTATTTGCTATTGGCTTTTCCAAATGTTCAGTGACCCCCTGATGGGTAAATACAGCGGCTTTTTCTCATTCCACAATCTCTGTAATTTCTACTGCTTTTCATAAGGTTTTCTCCTTTCTCCATCCTAAATTAATTTTACCTTGGATTATGTTGAACTATACTGTGCACATTCTCTTCTTTCCAAATATTCCCTTGACATCTTTTTATTGCTTTTTCTCTTCATTCTAAATAGAAAAAGCAATTAGATATAAATAATATGATTAACAATTAGTCCTCAGTTTTCTTCTTTTCTTATCTGCTGCTCCTTTCGTGAATCTCCATGACTGTTACCTTCCAAGTATGTCTATGCCTCTCTCTTCAGATTCAACGTTAATGTTACCCTGGCAACTAGCCATCTCAGTCACTGTGTTCTTCAGGTATCTAACCCTAAAATTGTCCCACTTGGCTGCTTCTTCTAATTTCCATTTTTTTTTAAGACAGAGTCTCACTCTGTTGCCCAGGCTAGAGTGCTGTGGCATCAGCCTAGCTCACAGCAGCCTCTAACTCCTGGGCTTAATCCGTCCTTCTGGCTCAGCATTCCCAGTAGCTGGGACTACAAGCACACACCACCACGCCTGGCTAATTTTTTCTACATATTTTTTAGTTATCCAGCTAATTTCTTTCTATTTTAGTAGAGACGGAGGTCTCACTCTTGCTCAGGCTGGCCTTGAACTCCAGACCTCAGGAAATCCTCCCGCTTCAGCTTCCCAGAGTGCTAGGATTACAGGTGTGAGCCACCACGCCCAGCCCTAATTTCTTTATTTCTGTTGATTAGCATGCTGTCAGTAACTTACCTTTAGCATCTTCTTGGACCCTTACCTATCATTAATGGACTGCTCCTAAAGTTTGCATTTCTAAGTGGCATTTGTGTATGTTCCTTTTTCTCTATAGCCGCTGCCATCAGCCTGAATTTGTTTCTCAGTCTCTCTAAACTGCCAGACTCTCTTCAGTCTGATCCCTTCCACACAAAGTCAGAATCTCATATCCAAAGCATCATTTCCATTATATTACTTAGCCCTAAAAAGAATAAAATCTCCAATCTCTCCCTATTGTCCCTGGCTTGCAGACTATGTCAGGATACTCTGCCATACTATACCCAGTTGTGGAGTATATCACCCATGAACAGTCAGTGATCATAACAAATCCTAAAGTTTGTGAATGATTTGCTTTTTCAAAAATGTATTAAGTGTGGACTCATGCATAGCATATCACACTTAATTCTTTGCTTTTCAAAATACTTCTCATGAGTATAAGAGAAAGTAAGAAAGGACAGTGATAATAAAAACCCAGATAAGATTCCCAAAGTTGCACATAACCCATAGGTTATGTTATCTATTTCACAGCTCTAAGTACCCAACCAGCACTGACATACCATAAATAGTTATGATGTTCAAGAGTTATTATAATCCTTAAAAAATATTTGACTTATTTCCTTGGATTTTTATTTTATTTCATTTAATTCCATTTCCTTATTTTTATCAAAACACATGAAATATTTTATACATACAATGATTGTCCATCTTGTCTGCCACAGAACACATACACACAGAATTGAGAATTATTGAACTGTATATTTTAATGCAAACATAGCCCTGGTGGTATGCAAGAACAGATCAACCTGCCTCACATCTATCACCAACTTGTTTGTCACTTACAATCTCTCTGTAATAGCAGGGACCCTTCCTCTTTTTCCTAATCTTGCTTTTGGCCGCTTCTTTTTCCCTCCATTCTCACATGTCAAATGTTAATGTATATTTCAAGGCCCATTTCCAATGGGACCTCCTCCAGGAACTCCACAAAATCTGCCCTGTCCTTGTACTCCAACACTCCTTATACTGTCCTGGAGACATATAATACGTGGCATGGCTTGTAGTCATCGGTATATTTATTTGTAGTAACTTTCTGCAAGATTCCAAATGTTTCTTGTATAATCACTTTCAGCCCAGAAGAGTGTCTTGAAATGAAGCAAAAAAAGACTTAAACACTAGGAATATTTAAAACTCTTATAAAATGCTTGGTTGTTTTTTACATGCAAGGGAAAAAAATACATATTTAACTAACTTCAAGGTGAGATTCCTCAATAGTGTTCCGTATACCTTATCTTCCAAAAGAATCAAATTTATTTTTACATGAAGGTTAACATTAAGTTCTCTACATTAATGCATTATTACAACAGTGATGATGATTAACACATGGTAATTGTTAAAACAAAAGTTTTGAGTTGAGTTTCTTTTTTTTTTCTTTTCTTTCTCTCTCTTTTTTTTTTTTTTTTTTTTTTTTTTGAGACAGAGCCTCACTCTGTTGCCCAGGCTAGAGTGCCATGATGTCAGCCTAGTTCACAGCAACCTCAACCTCCTGGGCTTAAGCGATCCTCCTGCCTCAGCCTCCCGAGTAGCTGGGACTACAGGGATGCGCCACCATGCCCAGCAAATTTTTTCTGTATATTTTTAGTTGGCCGATTAATTTCTTTCTATTTTGAGTAGAGATGGGGTCTCGCGCTTGCTCAGGCTGGTCTCGAACTCCTGAGCTCAAACAATCCGCCCACCTCAGCCTCCCAGCATGCTAGGATTACAGGTGTGAGCCACCGCACCCGGCCTTGAGTTTCTAACTATTATAAATTCTTCCCAAAATAAAGTGAACATATTTGCTAGCTAATGAGCATGTGCTTCTAAATATTTGGACAAAATGGACTTGAACCATGTTATAATGTTTTTTAATCTGTGGAATTACATTTTAAATGAAGCTAACTTCCTTAAAATAACATTCTGTTGATGGTTTCATAATATTAACTTAAAAAATGTTCTGAGCAGTGATATTTTAAGGTCTAGAAGAGTAAATAACACAAAATAATAATTTACTCTCAGATAATGTGGCGGATTCCATATTAATTATAAATATGTGTTCTCAAACTCTTCTGTTGGTTGATATGTTTTGACAAAATGAGGCCAACATTCGAATAAAGAATAGTTAAAAGGCAACAACTAGATAAGCATGTACTATACTATCAAAAGGAATAGTTTGTGGATTTGTATTTCAGAATTACTCATGTAAAGGCAGCAAAAAATGTAAACATAATATAAGTATTAAAGAAGACTATGATAATATTTATTATGTTTACTTTTTTAGTCTTCAGATATATACATACCAATTCACAAAGGAAAATGAAGTAAATCATGCATAAATTTAGAGACAATTACATGGTGATATTTATGAGTGAAATATTGTAATGTTTCATGGTTTAGACTTGCAGTGACATGGTAATTCAAGTGCATTATCTTTGTGTTACAAATATATTTTAGATATTTAACTTCCCCAATTTTTGCCTGAATGTCATGAAAAAAGATAGAATATATGTCGTGATAACTCTGTAATTTCAGAATGACTCTATATTTTCCTGCAAGTGTGTATGTTAGGGCTAGATAGTAAAATCTGTAATGAATATTTTGATTTCTGATATATCTATTTTAAAAATTTCAATAAGCATTTATTTTTATAGCTATAGAGTTGGAAAAAGAAGCATTTATATGTGTATCTCTTTCAAAATAACCTAATCTATCACTCTGTTTCTCCCAACATTTATGGGAAATAATAGCTATTTTCTTTTTTAAAACCATTGTATGTATTCTACTGAGGTTCATTCTCTAGCAGTTTCTTTTTCTCAAGGAATACGTTTGAATGGGGAAAAAACAATATTTCTTCAGAAACATTGACAATTATAGAAGAAATACGTGACAAGTCAAACACTGAATTTTGTACTTACTGAGAAGAAGCTGAATGGAATTTCAATGTTTGAAATGGTTCCAGGTTGGGAGAATTGCCAGTTTTAGAATTTTGGATTTTTCTATGCCATACTGTTTTCCTACTTAGAAAAAAATACCTCATTTATTAACAAATTTAAAATTCAATAGAGCAATGGTTTTGTTAATAGGAATGAAAGAATTCAATGTATCTGATAAAAGTAGTTTAAAAATTAAATTATATTGAACTTTCCTTTATATGAAGAAATGATTTAATCCCTGTGTGTATTCTAAAAAATACAACATAATGATCACAAGAATTCATACAAATGAAACTAGAATAAAGGTTAAATGTACAGAAAAAAAATGGAAAATACACCAGCAATTTGCTACCAGTAGCACACCAAGGCAGGTGGAGGGGTCTATACCAGCAAGAAGGTTTTTTAGAATTGCTGGGTCATGGTAACAATAAAGAGATAATTTAGTTTCAGTTAGTGTTATTATCCTTTAAAATTCTCTATTAATAATGCTTGTCTTTATTGCTTGTACTCAGAGTAGACGGCTACCTTTGATATGCAACTACTTGTCACTTCTGCATGAGACAAGACAAAATGGAAGAAAATGTCTGTTATCTTTTTTAAATGAATATTATTATTCACAGTGGGGATTTGTAATAATGAGGATCTTAAGAATTCACTGCTCTAAATATTTATCACACATTATCTCATCTAATTTTCACAACTGTCTGGTAAAGTAGGTATTGTGCTTCTCATTTAAATAAGATGCATAAAGGTTAAGTAATTCATCCAGAATTGCACACATAGTAGGTGGTGATCCCGAAACCCTGAGACTGAATTCAAAGTTCTGTGTCCTTAACTTCCTTAATTTATATGTCTTGTTAGACATCTAGTACAGAAAAAGATTTAACAAAGAAACTGCTCCTATACATAAAATGATAAGTTAATCTGCAATGCAGTACTGATTCACCTATGCTTTCTATTTTAACCAAATTAGTATTAATATTCTTTGGGAAGCTACCATCAATTGTTTGCTTATTATGTGTCAGATATAAGGAACTTTCCTTCCAAGATCTCATTTATTCTGCACAACCACATGAGGTGAGCAGCATTATTAGCACCTTTTTATGAGAAAAAAGTGTCCACAGAGGTCACATACTATTGACTAGAAGAGTAGAAATTTGAGTTCAGGTCCTCTTGACTCCATATTTCATGTTCTTAATTAGTAAATTGAAGGCTACAAAATAAAAACATAAAGAAAAAGAGGTAAAAACCTATAATATTACTTATTTGATATATACTCAATTTTAGAGTCACAACATAGTGTTTAACATTAACCATTATATGATCTCAATTGAGATCAGAATAGAGAATATCATGTTTAAGAAAACTGTGCTGACTCATAAGGAGATGTTAAGCAAGAAAAGGAACAAGAAATACAAACAAAAACCAAATATTTTTACAAATCCAATTTTCACAAGTAACAGTATAGGGTAAAATCAATTTCCTACATGTATCACTGAGGGTTCTGCAGTACATATGACTATGGAGGCGGAACCATTTATTTATTTACTCATTTATTTACTTTTGAGACAGGATCTCACTCTGTTGCTCTGGCTAGAGTACAGTGGCATCAACATAGCTCACTGCAGTCTCAAATTCCTGGGCTCAGGTGATCCTCCTGCCTCAGCCTCCCAAGTAGCTAGGATGATTACAGGTGTGTGCCACCATGCCCAGCTAATTTTTCTATTTTTTTGTATAGGCAGCATCTCACCATGTTGCCTAGACTGGTCTCAAACTCCTGGCCTCAAACGATCCTCCCACCTCAGACTCCCAAAGTGCTAGGATTATAGGTGTGAGCCACCGTGCCTGGCAAACATGTAATTTTAGAATGTGAGATTTTCTTGAGTTGAGGAAATGCAAAATTCTTCCATACACATAAAAAATAAATAACAATATTTTTATAAAGTCCAGCTTCCCATTGGAAAGAACATCACTTTAATATATCAGTCTTCTACATTATATCTTGAATTTTTTAGCATGAAGAGTTTTTTTATTGTATCATTGTGGAAATAAAGGAGAAAATAAATCCTTTTACAGCTCTTTACTTTGGGAGCTCATGTTTTTATAGTTAATTGTTAACAATTGAAGAAATATTTAATGATGTAAAATGTCACAATTTGCAAATAAACTAGGATTTAAAAAGAATTTAATATATTTTAAAGGGTCTTTTAATCATTCTTTTTTGTGTGGAAATTTTGGTGCTCTGACTGCAGAAAATGTATACCAGATGTAAACTTTATATTCTTAACTCCAGATTCTAAAGTAGGGCTCTTCTTTAAATAATGATGCAAGGAACAGAAGAGAATGGTTTTGATGAGAAGGAATGCTGTAGAAAATGGTATAAGGCTGAGACATATTGTAGGATTCATGTCCTACAGTTGTTATTTCAATCTTACTGAAGATTGCAGTTAACTGTTAAGTATCTCATTTTCAATTACCTGATAAAATTTCCCTTTAACCATATCTCCCAGAGAAGTGTCACAAAATTAATGTACACTAAAGAGAGGTAGGTATTACAAAATTATATTAACTAATTCTAAATGTTCAAAGATTGCATATTGACAGAATTATTTCTTTGTGTGAGGTTTTCTGAGGGCTTGGAGCTTGGGAACTGTTAATTTATAGTACAGTAGGGTAGTACGACACAGTGTTTAATAATATGTTTTGTGTCTCATCTTGTGCAAGTCAATTGACTTTGTTATGTCTCATTTTATTCATCATAAAACAGGAAAATAATACTAGCTATCTTATGGAATTATTGAAAAGTTTAAATGAGTTAGTATTTCTGAGTATGTCTAAGAGAGTGCTATATACTACAAAGTACAGTGTGTTAAGGTACATATGTTTATACACAGAGTGTGTCTATATATGTTAAGAATTTTTATGTATTATTCCACTTAAGAATCCAAAAAGTATTAACTTTACAAAACAGTGGGATTGTAAAATTTATAAAAAGTATTCTCACAAGTTTACAAATGAACCTAAGACTGAGAGAGCCCTGTAGTTTGCTCAAGTTCCTAAGTTAGAAATCTAAACTGTGACTAAAATTTGGTTTGCTTATCTCCAAATGTATTCATTTCTCACTAAAGTAATGGCTTTCACACTCTTCACATCATACTGAATAAATAAGAGTAAAGAGAGACCTTAATAGTCTGACTGTGGATGAGATATCTTTATAGTTGTCCCCAGATCTTTGGTGTCCCCAGCATTTTCCCACTAATCTCCACCAGCCCCTTTGTGTTCTCCCTTTCTCTGATCCAACCAACTGACAATTTTGCAATCTCATAGAAAATGCTGAATTTGTGTTTTCAATAGGTTTTTCCAACGCTAAAACACTCTCGTATAGAAATGAGTAGCTCTGGGTTTTAATAGAATCCTAAAACTTATGCAGGGGATTCAAAGCAAAAATAACTCAAAACTCTGCAATGATTTCTAACCACAGAAGCTCTTACATGTTTTGAGTGATGGTGTCTGTCTCCCTAACACAGCTCCAGAGATAAAATCAGCTCTGGGTTACAGAATTCAATGATGTCTTCTTAGTCTTCAATGAGCCCCTTTTTCTATCACTGTCATTAATATGAGAATAAGATCTTTTTTTTTTATCAGTAAAACCTTACCTCTTCTCTAGTTTATATGATAAAAGGAATTAATTTGCAAACATAGTACTTTACATATTAATAGTAACAAATTATTTGACACATCTCTCAAATATTCCACTGAGTGAGACATTCTGATAGGATGGCTCTGTTGAAAAATATTTTGCCACACTGCCCGAAGTAGTGATGTAATGATTGGCACTTTTGACTCTTAAAGAGAAACACGTAGGTTCACTTTTCATTTTGCCTCTGATTTTTTCCTAACTTCTCTTTGGCTTGATCTTCAATCTACCTGTGGCTTAAGTTTGGCTTTAAGTATAACTGTGCTATCTTTTTTAATTTAAATAAGACCCAAAGGCCTCTAATTCTAGGAATAAAGCAGTCACAGAGAAACTGAAAAAGGTGAAGAGGGAAAAAAAAGTGATTGATGTGAAATGGAAAGGAATTTGACAAGAAGAGATACAAATCTTTTCTGTTTCCTATGTTACAAATGTGAACAAATCGAAGATTAAAAATCTTCTGTGCAATTTGCCTAAAGTCCCAATTCATCCTCAGATGTTTTAACACAACCAATTTAAACACTGTCTATTATCTCCTAGGATCAAAAGAATCAATCAACATCTTCTACAGTCTTATGGGTCCTCAATCATGCTTGCCCAAGGCAATGAAAATCAAATCAAAAGCTGCCTCTATGGGTAGGGGGTTATGACTCAATATAACAGAAAATACCGCAGTAGTAAAAATCTTTGCATAAAATGAAAAGTAATTCATGCTCATTGAAAACTATATCCTTCCAGAGATTATGTGGAGATTTTCTCAATCTGTTCTTTTTCCCTCAAAATGAGTTTTTAAAATGTCAACCTGTTATTCTTTCTGAGGCAGAAGATTAATTTTGTAATCAATCCAACCTCCACGTTCTCTTCATTTTGAAAACTAAGTTATGACTTCCATTTAGATAAATTTTTTTTGAAAAATCAGTATTCATTTTGAAAATAATAACTATAATATATAAATATTTAAATGCATGCATATCTATCTTACATTTACCAACATGATTATGTGTGTGGATGTGTGTGTGTGTGTGTGTGTGTGTGTGTGTGTGTGTGTGCATGTCTGGGTGATGGATAGCCAAGGTATTTGTCACAGTAATAGGATTGACTAAAGTATAGAAATCGAAAGGACTCAGGACAGTCTTTCAATCTGCATTTTCAATGCAGCTGGCTAGTTTGATTGCATTGAAGGAAAAAATCTCTAAAATGGTTTATCTGTGGTCTTTCATTGAATATATAGATCTGAATTTTCTGTCTTTCTTATTATTGCCTTTACTTTCATCTGCTGCATATAGAATATATATTAGAAACAACTCAACAAGTAAATTTGAGATTTTAAATCTACCCATTTTTGTGAAATGTAAGGAATCACGTATTTCTATTTGTTTTAGTGAGGATAAAATCCCCCATCAAGCCTGTATTTAGTAGTTAGCTTTCTATGATTTTGACAGCAGTGTGCCCTCAAATCTTATTACTATTGGAACCCTACTTGTTGATTCAGGAAGCAAAAGAAGGAAAATATTAACTTTTGATCCTTTACTAAATGTCTATAAAAATATTTAAATTCTGATGATGATAGTTATATTGCTAGCCACATCTATAGAGTGGAATGGGGGTGAGGTGCTCCCCCAGGCTGCTTCCACACTTTGAAAATAAAATTTGTAGTTACATACGTCTATATTATACCCATATATTTATTGACATTGCACTAAAATCAAGCTTGTGGGAGGGTGCCACCATGAATTATACACGGACTTTTTACTTTATGAGTTCTAGTGTCAACCACTAACAACTGTAATCTGTGTACAATAGCACAACTAAGAAAAGATCAAAATTATATTTATTTCCACTGTTTAAAACCCACCCATAGAACTAACTTTAGAAATAATGATATTGCTAAGTTGAAGAAAGTTTATTTTATTGGCTCACATATATTTAATAATGTGAGCCAATACATGGTTTATTTAAATAGATTTGTTAATTATTTTCCCCAGAGTTATGTATTTCCTAAAATATTTCTATTAATAAAATTATTTGAGGATGGTGGAGGAGGAAGTAGAAGAAAATAAAACATTGAAGACTAAGAAAGTAGAATCCTGGAAATCAAGCTGACTCTGCTTTTAGTCTCCTTAGGAAGAATAGGTCTTGCTTACAAAATAAATTCAAAACCTACTTATCTACCAACATGGGGTGAGGGTAAATAAACCAATGCTTTTAGTAAACACAATACTAGATCTGAATACACAGATTTAAATCATAATGGCTAATCTAGGCTCTAGGCTGAACTCTGGGATGTAAAAATTGCTTTGATTTAGGTAGGAATAAAAATTGCTTGAATTTGATTTATAAAGAATTATCAAAGTTGTGATAATTATTATGTTTTAAGATTTATATGTGAAGCACTGCATGTTTATACCATGAGAAATCCATGCCCCTATTTGTGAATTTCACTTCCAGAGTTTTGTTTTGAATTCCAATATTTAAAGAACAAAGTGAATTTCAAAACAAATTGAATTTACCCTAAATATTACGGAAGCAACGCTACTAAATCCCACTTTGTGTAGTTCTAGAATAATAAAAATCCTTGGACATTTTAAGGTTGGATTAGTTTTATACAATTAGTTGAGGTAAGCCTCAAACTATGGAGACTTAGTTTCTTATACTCTATGTTTCGTTCTTGTATCTAATATACTAGGATACCAGTTATTTCCTGAGGCATTTATATAATGTTATTATTGTATTTTATTTAATGCAGTTAATTTTTAGGTAATTTTTTAAAAAGTATTTTCTGATTATTTCAGAATTTTAAATCCCTTATAAAATATCAAAGGTGAATTTCATTTTTCCCTTAATTCATATTTATGGTAACATTTCTCTGAAAATTGCTAACAAAATGAGAGAGTTTAACGTCAGAGTGAATCAGCACTGGGCACTTGATTTGGCAAAACTATAGCTAGACACATTTGTTATCTACAAAATGTGATAATTGAAGTTTCTATATTTGTAATAAAGTCTTTGTGCTGGAATAGACTTGTAAATGTAGCACCAAAATTTAAATAGTGCAGTAAATTACAGACCTACTGAATGGTCTATTCAACTATTATTTTGTTCACCAAGCCATACAAATTCAGCAAATATAGTGTTTGACATAATTAATTCATATACCAAAAGCACATATAGGAAGAAGCAGCTGAAAAAGACTCACAAAGCTCCTTATTGTGTTTGATGTGCTTTAGGTACATGATCTCATTTCATCTTTACATTATCTTTTTAAAAAGGTATAATTCTCCCTAACAAATATTTATTTAATCATTTGCCAAGGATTAAGCCTATATGCTACAGACAGAGAAACTGAGGCTCAAAAATATCAAATAATTTTCCCAAGGTTAACTAATTAGAAGTACTTGGAGTTGGGATTCATACCAGGAGTGTCTGATTCCTAGCTCTATAATATTTCCGTATGGCATCCTGTAATATTCAAAATAATATTGGAGGAAGATAGATCTGTTCTACCTCTTCTCCTTTTATATCATTTGAATACCACATATTACCTCTATTACTTTCAGTTTCTTTGTGCACCTCTCAAATCAGTAAAAAATAATGTCATTACCTTCATCATAAGCTAGTAAAAGGACTTCCAACATAAACATACCAAGTTTTCATTCTTTCTCACTCCCGCCAGAATCAGAGTTTTTACCCTACTTGCAAGCTAGTAAATGAGCTTGGGATAGTTTCATGGATGCTGGCAGAACACAGAAAACTCCAGGCTCATGAACAAAGGACTTTTTCACACAATAACAAGAAACATGTGCTTCATGTATGCACAGATTCTCCTTTTACCCCATGTTCCATGGCAGTTAAGCACAGTGGTCTGAGTGGATCCTGTGGGTACAAAAAAGTTTGCACAGCAGCCATGGAACAAAGAACTATGGGCATGCGCTTCCTTTATAGCAAGCTCACTCTTTGTCCTGGTGGAGGACATCACCTCATTCTCCAAAATTGCTTACTGTGAATACAACCTTGAAAAATGGCTCTCAAGCAAAGACAGATCCAGGCTTTGATTTCTTGGTAAATTCACCAAGAACATGCAGGGACAGTGAAGGCCATGCATGGCAGGTAGCCTGTGCCCATAACTCCTTCATATCCTCCATTAAATCCTCACTAATCTTGGATTATGTTCACATCCAATTTTCTTAACTATTCTTTCTGTCTTTTCGTACTCCCCTGGCAAAATCTCCTCTGCCCCTATAATAAGCATTGGCAATGACTTGGGTAAAAGGAGAAATAATATCAAATATTAACAAACAAAAAAGAAAGCCATGAAGTTTTAGGAGTGCTATATTTATAATTCATGTTTGGACTTACTTAGGGCATTATTTCACATTTTCTTCTCACTTTTTAAATCAAAGCATTCTTTCCCTCTCATTCTTAGCTAATTAACATGCTTCTTATTTTAGTTGGAAAACAGAAGCAATAAGGGTAGGCCTTCCAAAGGTTTCCACAGCCACATGAACTAACATAATAACAGATGTTTTAATATCCTCTGCCATCACTTCTGTTATTATGAATGAGCTGTCTGTGCTCCTAGCTAAGGGTAAAACTCTCCCTTATGGACTAAAACCCATCTCCTCTGGACTATGCAAGGACATAGTCCAATTACCTGTGTCTCTCCTGCATCATAAACTATCCCCTCTCCTGGATTATGTTCATAAGCATGCAACCACACTATAATGTCTCTCACCAAAAAAAAAAAGAAAAAGAAAAAAAAAAGTGAATTCTACATAGTTATATGGGACACAAGGCTTTTTATTTCTACCTCATTCCTAAAGTAATCACTGAGAATATTTTTTGCATATCCATATATACTCTGTTATAAAGAAAAGACCATGCATTCTGGGATTTTTTTTGGCAGCAAAGAGCACTAAAAATACCCTTTGAAAATTAAACATTTTATTTAATCCTATGGCAGGGTCCTTCCCACCTGCCGCCACCAGATTCTAAGTAGAAATGGAATAGTACATATTTTCTTCTTCTAGAGTAAAGCTCACAAAAACAAGCATAGATATATTGATTCTGATTGTGAGTATTGTGATTGTAAATGCTTAACCTAATGCTTTGCATTTAGTAAACACAAAATAAATGTGTTGATATGTAGAAAGAAAATCATAAAATTCCATATATAAACAAAATATTACTCTTTAATCAGGATTAAATATTATTGAATTACTCATTTTCCAACACCTGCTTCTGTATTTCAACTGTCTTTTGATAAATCTTATTGGATTATAAGTCAAATATCCCCCAAATTCTCCCATGACATGTCAAATTTATTTGCTGAAAATTTTAAAAACTGCTATGTTCTTTCTGTGGCTAAAATCACCCTAAGCAAGTTAAGAAATTTCTTATGCAATGCCTTCTTGTTTTAGATTGCACATGGCTGTATATATTCCCTCAGTTTCATTGTTCTTAAATTTGTTGTTGCTTTTGGAAAGTGTAGTTATAATTGGGTTATGGATATGAGAAAACAGCAACAAAAAAGCTAATACACCAAATTAATCCTCCAAGTTTAAAAAATGAGCATTTTTATTTCATTTTGCAGAAACATGAAGATTGTTGACTAAATAGATAATTTGGGAAAAGAATATTCTCTTCATCCATAACTTTATATAATTTTCATTTTAAAATACTTAAATGAAATCTACCTTATCCCTCTTCTACTCATCACCAATCCCTTCAAAAGTACTTGTACTTTTAAAATTATATTGTTATTTCTCAATTAAGACTAAAACATGCTCTAATTCCTTGCACTTTTGTGAATGGTTTTATGTAGACATGACAGTCAAAGTCATGGCAGCTCAGTGGGGAGTTAGGGTGCAGTTAGAATAAAGCAAATGCAGTATTAGTGATCATACAGGAAACTGGAAAGTTCCAAGAATGATGGCATATTATTCTTTATTTTAGCACTTTGCAGCATGGGCTGTGGAGTTAAATCATTAGTATTTAAATCCTGACTTCCTGGTTATTAATATAACAACCTGGGCTAAATCACTTAACAATTCTATGGCCTGATTTTCTCAACTGTAAAATGGTGATAATAATATAACCTACCTCATAGAACAGTTATTGCTAAATAATTTAATATATATAAAATGTATAAAAGGAATCTTCAAACATATTAAATATGAAATTCTTAGGGAATCAAAAAACAACAGGGGATACAAAAATAAAGACACTAAAGGAATTTAAAGCCTCTAAACAGATATATCAAACATTAAACAGAGCCAAATTTCTTGCTAGATTAACAAAAAGTAAATACTAATGACTTATTTATCTCAGTTCCCATTATTTAATAAATTATGTTAGGCTTTCAACAACCACAACAAAAAAATCACAAGACATGCTAAAAAAGAAAGAGCAAATAACAAAAAAATCACAAGACATGCTAAAAAAGAAAGAGCAAATAGAATCTGAAGAGACAGAGCAGGCTTCACAAATAGACTCAGCTATGACAGAGATATTAAAATTACTTAACAGGAAATTTAAAGTAATTATGATAGAAATGTTAAGGGTTTTAACAGAAAAAGTAGGTGCAGGCAAAAACAGGTGGGTAATATAAGTGTAAAAGTGGGAAATTTAAGAAAGAATCAAAAGAAAATGTTAGAAATTAAAAAAAAAAAAACTGTAACAGAAATTTAAAAAAAAAAAGTTTTTGATGGGCTCAGACTGATAGTGGCCAAGAAAAGAATCAATATGCTTGAAGATATGTCAATAGCAATTTTTTCAAACTAAAATGCAAACATAAAAAATGGAAAAGCCCACAAAAAAAAAAACATAAAAGAACTGTGGGAAATTTTTAAATGTCAAAACCTACAGCAAAAGCCTAATTGCAATAGCACAAAGGGAAGAAAGAGAGAAAAGACCAGTTGAAATATCTGATGTAGAGATGGATATTAATTTTCTAAAATTAATAACAAACACTTAATCTAGGAAGCTCAGAGAAAACCCAACAGTAAAAATTACAAAAAGACTACTCTTATGTATTATCGTATTCAAACTTCAGAAAACCAAAGACAAAAAGAAAATCTTATAAAAAACCAGGGGTAGAGGGGAATTACTTTGCATGTAGAGAACTAGGATAAGAATTTAATAAGATTTTTCATCAGAAACCATACAAGCTAGAAAAGAATGGAGTACAGTATTTAAAACACTGATAGTGGAGAGAAGAAAACCACCTAGAATTATATATCTAGTGAAATTATCCTTCAACGGTGAAGGAAAACTAAAGATTTTCTCAGATAAATAAAAACTGAGAGAATTCATCACCAGTAGACCCACTCCATAAGAAATGTTAAAAGAATTCTTTGGGGGAAGGAAATGATGTAAGTCTGAATTTTGGATGTACATAAAGAAAATAAGTGTGCTGGAGAAAATAAATAAATAAAAAAATAATCTAGATATTTTTAATATCTATATTTAGAATATAAGGTAACAATAATAGCATTGTATGGGTGATTATAACATGCAGATAAATGCAATAGAGGATAGCAATGTTATAAGGGAAGGGAAAGACAGATTTGGGAATACTCTCTTACTGTATAGGTACCTATACTATATATGAATTAATATAATGTTATTTGAAGGTGAATTGGAATAGTTAAAAATTGACAATGCACATTCTGTAGAAACCACTAAATCTTCTTTTAAAAGAAGTATCTACTTGTATTCTCTAAGAGGAGATAAAATAGAGTTATATATAATGATTACATAAAACCAAAGAAGGTAGAAAAGAGAAGAAACAAAGATCAAATGCAATAAATAGACTATAATAATATAACAATTTAAACAGAGATTTTCAGAAATATACAAATAAGATACAATTATTTATTGTCTACATGCCCACTCAAATTCAACTGAAAGAGTAGAGAAAGGAATATTCTGCTTATGCTAATATCACGAAAGCAGGAGTAGCTAGATACAGTTTCATAAAAGCATAATTTAAAACAAGGAAAATTATCAATGATAAAGAGGGCATTACACATTGATAAACAGGTCAATACTCTGAGAAGACACAATTCTCAATGTTTATGCATCTAATAACAAAGCATCAAAATGATGTGGAGCAAAAACAATTAGGACTATAATTAGAAATAGAAAAATCCACTATTATAGTTGTATATACCGGTAACTTTCTTTCATTATAGATTGATAATGCAAGCAAAAAACAGTACAGACTAGCTGACCTTAATAGCATTATCAATCAACTCAATCTAATTGATATTTAAGGAATACTCCATCTAACAATCTAACAACAACAGAATATACATTTTTTTCAAGTTTGCAGAAATATTTGCCAAGATAGGCCACATTCTCTACCATAAAATATACCTTAACACATATAAAAGCTTAGCTACCATACAAAGTATGTTCTCATACAAACATGAAATTAAGTTAGAAATCAATATCTGAAAGGTAGCTGGAAAATCTCCCCAAAATTTAACAGTAAACAACATACATTGAATAAACATGGATCAAAGCAATCTTAAGAGAATTTTAAAATATTTTAAACTAAGTGAAAATAAAAATAGAATTTATCAAAATGTATGGGATGCAATAAAACTGGTGCTTAGATAGAAATTTATAGCTTTAAATTCCTAAATTAGAAAAGAAAGAAGATCAAAAATCAATTATCTAAGTTTTTACCTTAAGAAACTAGAGCAATTTAAGCCTAAGCAAGCAAAAAATGAACAAATAAATAAACATGAAAGCAGAAATCAATGAAATTAAAACAGGAAAATTCTCTAAGAAGACATAAAAAACACAAAAAAACCCAACAAATATAGAAAATCAACAAAGCCAAAAGCTGGTTCTTAGAAAAAATCAATACAATTTGTAAATATCTATCCAGGGTAACCAAGAAATAGAGAGAGAACACAAATGAACAATATCAGACATGAATGAAGTATCATTACTCCTGAGCCCACTGGCAATCAAAACCCAACAATGGAATTATATGAATAACTATATGTCCTCAAATTTGATAACTTATATGAAATGGACCAGTTCTGTATAAGACACAAGCTACTGTGGTACTAAGAGAGAATTTTAATGTATGCAAAGCAAAAAAAAAAAAAAGTCATTTAGGAGACAGAAGGCTATCTGGATGGAAGGCAGAAATGACAAAGCAATCTATCACAAATGTATAAAAAACCTTCCTAGAAGGAAGGGGAAAAGGAATAGCTTAAGTGACCCTGGAAATAAGTGGAGTCTATAAGGCTAAAGGCAAAAGAAACCACATAAGAACTCTACTCTTGCTGGTAAAGTTCTCCACGGAGGTATGGCTTAGAAATTCTAATACTATGGTATATGCACACTGGAATTGGACAATTAAGTAAATAGAAGACAGGTAGTGACACGAGGTTCTCATTGTTGATGTGGGATTTTACAAATAAGCCAAAGAAGGAGGTTCCAATAATCTGTGTGGTAATGGATTATAATTGGAGATATCAGCATAAACTGGTGTTTTGCTTAATATAGATATGATTGACTAAATGCAGAAATCTTTATAAATCCACAGTTCTGTAGACACACATATATATTTCCTTGCTCTGTCAGCTGACAGGATTTGTTTTGGATATCAGCACATTTGTTCAAAACCCAAATACAGAACGAAAACATTTTTATTCCACATAACATCTCTGTTGATATGTGCAAAATGTGTATTTGCCACATTGCACAAATAATTAAGCAATTATAATCTTTTCTATGTCATAATATTAGAATCTCTTTTGTGTTGATGAGAAAAAGATTAAATTTCAAAATGGCACTGAGAATATAAACAGAAGTAATATGCTAACAAATAAAGATATTTTAATTAATGATATTTCCAGGCTACCATAAATACTATTTTCTCTGAAAACATTTCATATGTGTATATACACATATATGTAACTAAACTGTGATCTCCTCTGCATGCTCACTTATAAATACTCAGTGCCTAGCATAAAATAAAGTGCAAAAACAAAAGCTTTGGGAAAAATAAATATATGAGTAAATACATGAATAATACATGCAGTGAAGGTCAGGAAATATATTTTTATATGCTGGAAATGAGGTTGCTGCTGAATTTCAAATCAATTCTATTATTGATTATCTCAGTTTAGTATCTTCATTCACCTTTCATAGAATGTATGTGTGTGTATGTATATGTTCATATACATATAATAGGTAGATAAGGATCGATTTAAATTTATATATGGCATTATTTACAAAAGTACTAGACAACTATGAAAATAATTTTAAATGGTTGCCAATTGTACTTGCTGAATCAAATGTAGTATTATATTCAACTCTTACAAATTGGCCAATTTTATGAAAAATACTTGGCCATTGCATTAATATCTTCCTTTGTAGTAACATTTCCACTAGGGGGTGCAAAAGGGAACAAAATTTAGGTTTATCTCATATTCTATACTAAAAATTAATAAAGAAAACTTGAAGCTATAAGTTAAAATTATTTTTACAGTTCTAAGAATTATTAAATTTAATTGGATTATTTATGGTGTGAAAATAGCTTTATTTAGCTATTAATAGGTTGGGGGAGGTAGTGCTATATAACAAAGTGTTTAAAGATGGTCCCTGTGCAGGCAAAGCTGGTTTTTAATTTGGCTTTAGTATTCACTGTTGGATTTCATAGTCAGCAAGGGGCTTAGGAATTGGGAAGCCCGTTTCTTTAACTCCAAAATGTTTTCAGGAACCCACCACCAATCCCAGATTCTGTTGTTCACAGATATCTGTTGGTACCCCTCAACTCCCAAATGTTTGGTAGGTTTCTTCTCTGGCACCAGTCATAACTCTCAGATGCTTTTCTGCACCATCCAGGATGTTATTTCCAATTTCCAACTATCCTACAGTTGTTTGTAAGTTTGTTTTTGAGACAGAGTCTCGCTTTGTTGCCCAGTCTAGAATGAGTGCCATGGCGTCAGCCTAGCTCACAGCAACCTCAAACTCCTGGGCTCAAGCAATCCTGCTGCCTCAGCCTCCCGAGTAGCTGGGATTACAGGTATGCACTACCATGCCTGGCTAATTTTTTCTATATATATTACTTAGCCAATTAATTTCTTTCTATTTATAGTAGGAAACAGGGGTCTTGCTCTTGCTCAGGCTGGTTTCGAACTCCTGACCTTGAGCAATCCTCTCGCCTCAGCCTCTCAGAGTGCTAGGATTACAGGCGTGAGCCACCGCACCTGGCCCATCCTACAGTTCTAACCTGTGGTTCAGACCTATTCAGATCAAATTCTCATACTGCATGTTTTAGAGTTATCACCAATACTCTCCCAAATATGTTCAGTAGCTGAAACCATTAAGATTTCCTGGAGAATCAGATCTCAGCCTTTTGAAAAAATGTTCACCACTCATGATTAATCTTTAGCCTTTTCTCCTTGAATCATGATGTTTTTGTTTCTCGTGTCACAGATGGGCTCAGGTCCAGAGGAAAACAGATATGACTTCTGATGATCCTGTGAAATTTGTATCATGTCCACTGGACTTTAAGCTTATTATTCCTCTCTTTTATACATTCAAACATCATATCTCATATACAGAAGGTCCACCAATCCTCAGCAAGTAGTGCCGTGAATTCTTGTTAGGAAGAATAGTTGACATGATGCTGAGAATCACCATCTGATTGGTGATGCTCAGCAACTAGAAGCTTTTGAGAGCAATATTGGCTCTAAATTCTCTGATTTAGTGGGCATTGATGGGCTAATGCCAAAGTTCCCGGTGCCCCACAATGTATCCTTTCATGCCTATAACAAAACATCCTTCACATGACATGGAGAAAACTGCCGTGGAACATGGGGCTGCCAACCATTCTTCAACATTAAGAAATCAATGTCTCTCCTCCCCAGTGGCGCAGTGTCATTTAGATAGGACTCCCAACACATAGCTACAATAAAGCACTATATCTATTTTGTGTAATGTTTGATCTATGATTAGGAGCCAGACAGATCCATGTATACTTAAGCTTATCTCAACAAAGGATATTTAGTTGCCCTTTTGCTTCTGCTCAGAGTACAAAGCCAGCTCCTTACCATTCTATCAGTCACTGGTCATGTTAAAACAAATTCTCTCATTTTGTATCACAGGTATTCATAGTAGATTTTCCAAAGTCTGAAAGGGCAGGACCTTCATATGTAGATTTAAAGAAAAACACAGGCTTTCATTAACATTTTCAAATTTCCTTCCACTTTTAGATCATAATTATTTAAACAGTGTTGTCTGTGGGTACAATGTAAGCTATTCAGGTGATGGGTATATTAAAAACCTAGACTTGTCTGCTATGCAATTCAGGCACGTAACAGAAAACCACCTGTACCCCCTAAATCTTTTTTTTTTTTTTTTTTTTTGAGACAGAGTCTCACTCTGTTGCCTGGGTTAGAGTGCTGTAGTGTGAGCCTAGCTCACAGCAACCTCAAACTCCTGGGCTCAGGCGATCCTTCTGCCTCAGCCTCCCAAGTAGCTGGGACTACAGGCATGTGCCACCATGCCCAGCTAATTTTTTCTATTTTTTTTTAAGGAGAGACAGGGTCTTGCACTTGCTCAGGCTGGTCTTGAGCTTCTGAACTCAAACGATCCGTCTGCTTCGGCCCATCAGAGTGCTAGGATTACAGGCGTGAGCCACCACACCAGGCCCCTAAATCTATTTAAATTAAACAAAAAACAAAAACAAAAACAAGACATCAAAAAAAATGAAAATTTAAAAAATGTAATATGTAAGTTATCTGGACAGTAATATGCAAGTTCAGAACCAAAGCAAGTGTACTATTCTTTGTAATAGATAGTACTTGCTCTCCAAAGTTTATACAAATGTTATTACCTTTTGAAGAAGCCACAGGAAGATGAATGTCAACAAATCAGAAGGTATAATGGTGTATTTGGGCCAAAGCTACATATAATAAAAGAGACTATATTTTTAACTGTTGAAATACTACAGAATATTATAGTATTTAGTTAGACTATACTTTACAAAATGCTTGATGCCTCTGAATAGCAAGGATATTAACTTAACTAATGATCCTTTAAATGGGTATGTAAAATATAATTTAAGCTACTTGCAACATGCAAAAGAGAGGCATCATTTGTTACTGCCAAAAGTCACTGGCATGTGGAAATCAGAAAATCATTAGCCTTGATAGAAATAGCTTAATACAACAGGGAAGAGAACACATTATTTAGAGCAGTTAAATGACAATTGATGCAACCACTGGTGAAATGCAGGGGAAAAAAGTGGATATGATTTAGTGAATGATAAATTCTGCACTTAGTATTTATGCATGCGAAGGAACGGAAATCTTTGCTCATTAACCAAGGCACTTAGTTTGTGAGCCAAAATGCTTCAGGCTGTAGCCCTAATTGTCATAAATGTTTATCTCTGTGCAAGTTTAATTTAGGCTTAAGAAAAAAAATGTTATCCTGAGTGATGAATATTCTACATTTTTTTTTCATCTTCCTCATCAGCCTAAGCCAGTTAGCTCGCATTCTTGCTTGTGTCCTTTCTCCTCCATTGGGGTCCTCCATGCTACAATTAATCTCTCTCTTTCTCCCATTATGCCCCACTCTTTTACATCTATTATAACAGTGTGCCTAATGGTATATTTACAGGCATATCCCATGGAGCACTGCCTTCTAAAGCACTGATTTTTCATAGCTGTTTAGTGGAGTGTCATACTGTGCTGTCCTCAGTTTGAATGGCACCTGCCAATCTGTTTTGTTTATACTCTTGAATCTCTTTGCCATTAACATGCTATTTTCTAGCTGACCATGTCTTTGATTCTCAGCAAATATATTGAACGTTTCTCAAAGTATAGCAAACATGGATTACTCTAATGGTGTAAAAAGAAGAACAGCATGCAGCATTACCTGTGTGAGCCTTAGGCGGAAGTGGACTATGCTGTGGGGCCTAGCCACGCTGCCACCATGTGAACCTGTAAAGAGTAAGAAGTCAGTTAATTGGCCCATACTTTTATGTTAATTGCCTTTTAAATCACTTTGGAGCCCTGTGTGGTAGCTAGCACCTGTAATTCCAGCTGCTCCAGAGTCTGAGTTGGGAGGATCCAGGAGTTTGAGGTTGCAGTGAGCTATAATTGTGCCCCTGCACTCCAGTCTGGGTAACACAGTGGGACCCCATCTCAAAAAAAACCCAACAATATCACCATGCAGGAAACAGAACAGATTTTTATAGGGGCTGTCATGCCTGATTTATTTATTACTGACATTTATGCAACTGCCACTTATGCCATTATTTATGTATGTACTTGTATGCTCTTTAATGCTGAGAGCCCCCCAAAACAGGAATCATACCTCAGTGGTAAAAGTCTTAACTGTGTATAAAGGGCCCAACTAAGGAACACCAAAATGTGTAGAGGACAAAATTTAGCATCATAAATGCAAAAACAAACTAAGAATTAGAAACTGGAGTGCCTACACGTTTAAAGCAAGCAGTAGCTACTGAACTATGACTGTTCCCACGAAGTAATGTAAATATAGTTTTCTCTTGCCTTTCAATTTTTCAAGAAAAGCCAAAATCTGATTATTACATTTTTAAATGTTGATTATACTTTAAATTATAGTGATTTTCAATATCGTATAGTTCTAACAAAATAATTCTGTGCAAGAGACACAGTACATGGGGCACCTGTTTCTGATTTCTGCCATGACCATTCATGTCCTGCCCCACCCTTTCTGTCTCCATTCCTTCTTTTACTTCTTGTTTCATTCACTCCTTTTGTTTATACGTGTGTGTGTTTGTACATGTGTATGTTCATAAGTACACGTGTCAAACTTATATAAAGTCATAATATGCAATAAGGTTTAAAATCAGATATAAGAAATACAAAAAATAAGGAAATAATGTGATTAAAGAAAAAGTGTAGATGAATATAAGATGAAAAGAAAGAAAAAATATAGATATATTAGTAAAATAGATATATAGATATAGTAAGAAAAAATATAGATGTTGTCTGGGAGGAATATTGACCAATGTCTAGGTGTTGTATGGTATGATTGTGGAACAACTTTGGGTTTTTTTTGTTTGTTTGTTTGTTTTGTTTTTTTTGAGACAGTCTCACTGTGTTGCCTTGGCTGGAGGGCTGGAGTGCAGTGGCATCATTGTAGCTCATTTCAACTTCAAACTCCTGGGCCCAAGGGATTCTCCTGCCTCAGCTTCCCAGAGTTGTAGGATTACAGGCATGAGCCACCATGCCCCACCTAGATTCAACTTCAATCTTTCCAATGACAAATCAAAAAGACAAATCCAACCAGCTACAAGATTGACAACTCCTTTCCCCCAACCCCCACCAAACTCAAACAACAAAAATTTTACTAATTTCTAAGGAGAAGCATAGATTTTCCTAGTACTGAATTTTTAGATAAAATAAATTTTCCTGTGTAATATCACACATAATGTCCTCTCAAACATGTCTATAATAAATATGAGTTTTCTAGGATCACCTTTATTGTATTCCTCTGTTCAGGATAAGTCATATTAAATACAAAACTTAACTTTTTAAGTTAAAGAGTTTCAATGATTTCAATGAGGTGACAAAACTAATGAAAATCAGGTACATACCTAATAACTGGATTAGTCTATCAGAGAAATGAAGAGAGTATATATTAATATAACTTAAAGATATTTACTAATTTTTGAATGCCTAGAGACCTTACAAAAGTTTTTTGTATATATAAAATGCTCTTGAAAGTGTAAGGTACAGAACTGAATTAAGTATATATTAATATTTGATTGTGGTTTGTAAAGAGAAGCATCTCAAAATACAATGCAATGAATTTAAGAAACAAGCATTTATACCATACTGCTTACAATGCAATTAAGCTGAACTTTTAAAAGGGTTTTAATATTTCATGGACCTCTCACTTGCACAATTAGAAATATATATCCACTCTATAGGCCAACAATTATTAGTTATAATTATAAAAAATGCTAGTATACAGTAGCAGAAGGCATCCGATGATTTTTATGAGTATTTCTTTTAGTTAAGGATCAACTCTAGAATATCTTTTTATTTTATATTTTGAGGGGAACAAACAAACCCAAACTCAGAACTCTAGACGTAGCCCCAACCACAGCACCTACAGAAGGATAAGCACACGTGGCCATGCAAGTTACACACCCTCACCTTAAGGGGCCCAAGTAATTGACAATGGGTAGACACTTGCCCAGGAAGAATATAGCCCATTCACTGACCAACTGGTCAATTATAAATGGATTTTTCTCTCTCACACATGTAAACTAATAAATCAGAAGGAAGTTTATGCTAGAAACTTCCATTTTCAAATATACATACATTGGTGATATGTAACCAAAGAAAGTTAATCTCCAGAGAGAAGCAAGAGAACAGAGCAAATGGTATGGAGAAAAAAGGGTAACTATGTTACTCTTGGAAAATGGAGAAAAATAGTTCTTGGGGCTCAAAGCCAACAGCCTGTACTAGGAGATTATCTGGAAATTTTTCCTCCACACCTCCCCCCCCCCATACACATTCACTTACACAACTACTTAGGCAAGCTTGAGTGATTATTACTTTCTCGTTATTAATTAAATGATCAGGCCTGGCATGAACTTGATAAATCCATTTAAAAGGAAAATTGAAATAATGCATGAAGTAGTAGAGTAAAAATAAAATGTGTGCATATGGTTTTTCAGAACAATAGTCATGAGTGATATCTAATTGTAAAGAAACGCAATTTGTTATTTATGCTTAGTGCTCAGAAAAGCTGATTTTGGAAATCCTGGGACTCTGTTTGAGATCAGAGGCGGCCTGTATTTATACTTGGCTTGCTCAAGTTAGGACCTGTTCTCTGTAACATGGCAACACTTCTCATAACCCTTTTTACAAGATTGTGAACTGTGCTAACGTGTTCAGCTTTATAATATTCCTCTTCATCTTCAGAAAGTTGAGCAAGGCAGCAGCTTTTTAAGACTATTCCCCTACTCAGCTTATTTTAGTTTAGTTCTCTCTCAGTTGGAATTCATTTCTATGATATTAATATATATTATCTTTCCATTGCTTTTATACTTAAACAACCTACTTTGTAACAAACCGTAGATTTCCCATAAAAATTGTAGAGGATTTTTAATTGCTTGGTGTATAAAGAAGTAAAGTTTTCCTTTTAATTTAGTAAGGGAAAAGTTTGAGACATGCCCTATTTTTGTGTATTTGTTGATTACCCACATTCTTTTTTTATCTTTGAAATTCAAATTTAGGATGTAATCTATATGATGGTCTCTCTATACTAATTTTGGCTAGTGAAGATTCTTTTGATCTATGAACTCAAATATTTCTTCAGCTGTATAAAATATTATTCTATCAATATATTTCTTTACTTCTAAGAATGCAGTGTTTTATCTATAATTTGGAGTTTATAAAATTAGCGTTTGCTTTGCAATTAACCCCCAAATCTTGCCAGCTTTCAGGCATAATAGTAAATCATGGCATAGTTATCCTTACCTGTGCTGATATGAGTTAGTCCCACATGTAAGGAATCTGGTGATCAGTGTTTTCCTTTGGATGACATATTTGGTAGCTAGACCAACAAAGTAGTTAATTTTTAGTGGAAATTAGTTTTTTTATTATTATTTCAAATACACCTTTAGATTATCTCTCAAGTGCTAACCAATGCTACTAAAGGTGTCAATGATTACCAAATTTAAAACAGATCAGAAGGGGGAAAGTTCTGTAAGAGCCATGTAGCAAATATTTTAGGCCTAGAGGCCATAACATCTCTGTAGCAACTACTCAACCCTACCCTTAGAGGGGGAAAGTAGCAGCCAAGGACAAAACACAAAGGAGTGGGTGTGGCAATGTTCCAGTAAAATTTATTTATAAAAACAGGTGGCAAGCCAGATATGACCTTCAGGTCATAGTTACCAACCTCTAGGCAACTTTCTAAAACCTGGAGAAGGTGTCTTGGCCAATGTGTTTATAAAGAACTCTCACTCAGGCATTGAATATCATTCTATCAAAAGTTTCCAGCTGAATTTCAAATGAGGATATTAGTGTTCAGTGTATCATAATTCAATTGCATAATTAATCATATTATTTATAGAAGTTTCATTTTTCTGTCTTATGAAGTATTTTTTTTGTTTCAATGTTATTGAAACATTCTCTTATCTTAGCCTTGAATGAAAAGAGATCAATCTAAATATTTTTCCAAAAATAGGAAATGCAAATTCTCTTCAATTCTCCCAAATAGCCACTTTTTAGATGCAAGATGTATGGGTATGCTAATGTATTTATTGATATGCAAAGCCCAATACAATTTTCTTGTGTTCTTTAGTCTTTATTTATTGTGTGTATCTGATACAGTTTGGATGTTTGGTCCCTCCAAATGTCACTTTGAAATTCCATCCCCATTATTGGATGTAGGGGCTGGTGGGAGTTATTTGGGTCATGGGGGCAGATCCCCCATGAATGGCCTGGTGCTGTCCCCAGGATAATGAGTGACTTCTCTCACTTTATTAGTTCATGGGAGAGCTGGTTGTTTAAAAGAGCCTAGCACCACCTCCTTCCTCACTTGTTCCTTCTCTCACATGTTACATGACTGCTCCCCCTTCGCCTTCGGGCTTGATTGGAAGTTCCCTGAAGCCCTAACCTGAAAGAGATGCTGGCATGATGCTTCTTGTACAGGCTGCAGAAACCTGAGCCAAATAAACCTTTTTCTGTTTATAAATTACCTGGCCTCAAACAGCACCAAATTTATAGTAGCACCAAACTGAGACAGTGTCTTTTTACACAAGGAGACAATTCATTGACCCACTCACTGATCAATCACATTACCATGAGTAGTATATTTTTTGTTTGTACAAAATTTGAACATTTCTTTTACTTCCCAGAAATACTAATTGGAAAATTTCAATCATAAGAATGTACTCCATGGGTCACATTTTGAAATCTGGGGACTCCATATCCTTGGACATAAATCAACTAGTCCTAACATTTTTTTTCCCCCTAACAGCATTGGATAAGCTATAAATTCTATTCACCAAATTGGTGTTAGCAAAGCACTATTAATGAAAATAAAGATAAAGATGAGAAGGCATTAAACAGTTTTTCCTGCTAGAGAAAGCCTATATCATAGGATAAATAGTAATTTTCTTCCGCTTTTTAATGAACAACCAATGTCTTCTAAGTACTAATAATTCAATAACCCGTGTGGGCAAATATCATTGTCATATGGCCTTTTTCATTTGGTGTGCCTGCTAAACTTTCACAGGGCTCCTTTTGAGTTCTCCTTACTAAAATGTTATTCTCATATATTGCATATTTAAATTATTAGCACAATTGAAACTCAGTAATTTTGTGATTCTAAGAGTGATATATAATATAGAAATGTGGCAAGGTGTGTATTACCATACTCCACACTTAACAGGTTTTTTTTCTAATGAAAAAAAATAACGTAAATGATTGTTATCGCTACACATAGTCTAGATAATCCACTTCTGATAAATAAATATCATTAATTATTGAGTGTTCAGTATGTTTCAATTAGTTCTATAATGTGTGATCAATTCAAGAATGTAAATATATTCATACATGTTGTATCTAATAACATTTTAAAGAACACTTAAATTGGCATTGTTGATATTTTCAGCTCCCTTGCAACCGTTGATGAAATTTATATGTATTTAAGACATTGTGCTAAAAATGGTATGTCATTACATTATAAAAATAGAAAAGAAAGATTAAAAGGGTTCCATTCCTAACTTATATTCATATCTTATTTAAACATTTGTTATAGTAAATAAAATTAATCATTAAAAAGTATACATATTTTAAATTCAGAATTGAAAACATTTTATTTATTATTCTAGTTAATCCTACATATTAGAGTTTTTTTTCTCTTGGATTCTTCATGGCAATGCTTTGGTAAGGAGACTATTTCCCTTAAGGTCCAGCTGTTCCATAGTCACTAGTTAGTATGGCCCTTTAGGCCAATAAACATTTGTAGGATAGATACAGAACAGGATTGCTCTAGAAAATCATGCCTTACTAGTTTCCAATCCAATCAGGTTCAAATCAGATTTTCCCTCTTTTACGTTGTAGAGTTTGGAAAGCTACAGATAGAATTTCAATATCCACCTGCAAAATCTACCCTATTAGTTAAGATTCTTATTTTGTTTGGCACAGAAACACAAATAAAATTGGCTTATTCTTAAAAGTAAATGTACCGTAAGACCTCTAGTTCATTTATGAAAATCCAAGATAGCAATGTTACTGTGCCATGAAATCAGAGAATGAAAACTTTTTCCTGACTTTCATCTTTGCTTTTGTGTGGGTATATTTTTATTAAAATCCTCTCACTTCAAACTCATTCTGCAGATACTTCCAACATCACCTCAGATTTTGATGTTATCATTCAGACCTTTAGGGAGATGCCAACTTGCTTTGAGTCTCAAGTCCAAAAATTTCAGGTGTGACAATCTTTGGCCCAGCTTGGATCAATGTTGATTCTGGAACCAATCAAGAGCTTCCTGGGGGTACATCACACTGGAAAATAATGGCTTCTATTGCAGCCATGTGTGATGTCATGAGAAATAGTTCATAAAAGAAGGATATGGTAAATCTCTGAAGAAGGGTAGGTTCTCTCAGAAAAATAAGTATGTATGTGCTATTAGTCTATGCATTTAATGTGATTAAGATACTTAATATTAGCAAACAGTATAGCAAGCAGTAATCTACTTGGTTTGATTTGAAGGAGACTAAGAGGCTTTCTTATTCAATATTATAACCCCTGACAGCTGGAGAAACTAGTATTAATATTATTAGGTGACTCAAAATTCATTGCATTATCCTTAGACCTGATCTAGTCTAGTACCATGAGTTTTATATGAGGAAGCTGAGAACCAAGGTGATTAAGTGATTATCCAATATCACCTTATTTGTAAGTGCCACAAACCGCTATTATCCAGTAACAAACTCACATATTAATTCCTTCTTTGAAATTGGAGATTTTTATTCATTCTAGTATTTCTCATGACAGAATGTTAAAAGTTTGGTCTCCAGATTACCTGCATAAGAATAATTAAAAATATAGGTTTGTGGGCAGGGGACCCCCTACCCCCTAACACTGAATCACAAACTTCATTGATTATGATCTGTGAAACTGCATTCTTAACTAAATCCTTGGATGATTTTTATGTATGCCAAAGTTTGAGAATATTGCAATGTTGTATTCCCAAGCCCTTGACAGAGAGGAATTAGTTGAAAAATAACTGAAAGTAACATAAAACTAGGAGGGACTAGAAAGATAACCAACGAGTATCCCAAAAGTGATGGAAAAAGTAAAAGAAAGACCTTCTTGATCTACTCCAGTTTTTTCCCCATAGAATGACTTCATTATTGTTATTTTCCCATTGAAATAATTAAACTGCTCTTTCTACACACTAGAGAAGGTGGTGCTGACTTTGAAAGATATTTTAAATGGTAACCTTAAGTAATTGTCAATGTATAGGGTCCTCATATTGCCAGTTGAACAGTATCGGTGTTATTTATAAAATGATATTCTGTAACCATGTTTTTCCTAACTACTAGTATTGCATGCATTTGGGTCATCCCATTGGACTAAATTTATATGCATCTTAATGTTTTATGGTTACACTCTAATATTACAGAAAATAAAATGCATAAACTCATATAAATCCTGTAGATGATTTTCTTTCCAAGTTTTAAATGATTGGTCTTTGCTGTCTAATTACAGAGGTATAAAAATTTAATAGCAATTCATATGAACATTATTGTAGTGTTACTTGCATTTCCATAACTCATTCTTTCTGGGGGAGTTTAAAGATTAACTTGATAGTTTAAATTTTACTGATATATTTCCTTCTGCTATAAAGGCAATTCTTTGTGTGTTTGTTCTCTGATGCAATCTGGAATAAAATGAAGTAATCTTCAGCTCTAAAAATATAAAAAATAAAATGCATGAATCACTAAATCTTCAAGGTTGTTTCACATCTGAGAATTATACTGTAATTTGTTTTTTAGTGACAGCATGCAGCTTTCTGTATCTATATATCTTTAAATTTTACAAATATAGTAAGGTTAAAAATTCTACATTTCAAATTTGATGCATAGTAAAATATTTAAAATATTAATAATACATTAGCCTGAATTGTCTTGATTTTTATGCTTTATGTAACAATTCATTTTTTAAAAGCTTTAGAATACCAGTTTGTGGCATTAACTACATCTTTTTCATGTTTTTAAAAATACTTGTCTGTTTACAAAAACATGAATCCAACTTTGTGAATATATAATCAACCTTTGAAATTCACTTCATTACAATGGGAAAAAAGATTGACTAACTCATATCTCTCTACTTAACTTTTGTATTCCATAAATTTGAGAAAGATTTAAAGTATTTCGTTCTCCAGAATATCTCAAAGTCTAAAAGCAAATAAGCAATTTTAAATTATGCCATCAAATAACTTTATTACACATTTTTTTAATTATACTAAATTTTGAGAGATCTCAAAATTTACATAGTAAAAACCTGCTCAAGCAGTCCAGATTTTTATGTTATAGGATATAATTGAAGTGACTGATATCAAGACCAACATGTTATAATGTGGAAATTGGGAAATGTAAGTTCTATATGTTGCGTTACTTTTGAAATTCTATTCCAAGGAAGCCCAGACTTCCATAGTGAATGAGTAAAGATGTCTGTGATCTTTTCCTTAGAAGAGTATAGACTGAATACTAGAAAAAATTTTGCAAAGAGTCTAGAGATGATTAATTGGGAAAATATCACCCGTATGTATCACTTTGTTTACTGCTTCTTTTATAAGTTCATATCTAAAGAAATATTAGTTTCATTTTCTTTGCTTCTTTTATGGTTTTCCAGACCTAGAAGATACAACCACATATTTCATCATATTTAGAGCTTTAGAATGTCTCTTTTAGATTCCAGAAAAATATATACATACATGATTATTAACAACATGCATTATGAATAGTTTATTCATTTTAATGTACAAGCTAATACTGGTTTGCATTTCCTAAATAACATGATTATTTTGACCTTTGCAAATTCATAGTCAAATGGCACTGCAGAGCATTTTCTAATGTGTTTTAAATCATTTACAGTTTAAAAACCATTTATCTCAAAACTTTAAACGTTTTCACCTACTGTGTTATAAGAAAGCTTTAAGATTATATTTAGATGCATGTTGGAGATGCCTCAGAAAAAGGTATATTAGGCTGGGCATTGTGTCTCACACCTGTAATCACAGCTTTTGAGAGGCCAAGGCAGGAGGACTGCTTGAGGCCAGACGTTCAAGACCAACAAAAGGAGCAATATAAGGATATCCCATCTCTATAAAAAACAAAAAATTAGGCGGGCACAGTGATGCATGCCTGTAGTCCCAGCTACTCTTCAGGATGAGACAGGAGGATCCCTTGAGCCCAGGAATCTGAGGTTGCAGTGAGCTATGATAGCACCACTGTGCTCCAGCCTGGGTGATAGAGACCCTGTCTCTATTAAAAAAAAAAAAAAAGAAAGAAAGAAAGAAAGAAATGAAAAGGAAAGAAAAGAAAAGAAAAGAAAAAAAGTTATATCAGAATAAAAAATAAGTAGCCACCTGTCATAGAACATCTTTCCTATCATAAAATATATTTTTATTATAATTATATTCCCAGTCAGTTTTATCCTGTTAGGGGCATATGCCAAATGTAGGAAAGTTTCCCAGAATACCACCTGTTTACAATGTGATTCTCACTCTTTCTGCCTCCCACTGGCTAGCTTAGGCAGAAGTGCTTCTCCTGATCATAGCACAATCAGCAGTACTGGACGTGCGCCTGACCATGTGTTCTGTCCCGGACAACTCTAGTAGATGCAGGGTCTTTGAAAGAGCTATTCACAGCCAGCAGCTCAGTTTCCAGGGCAGATCACACACCCACACCCACACCCAAACACAGATCTTTGACAGCATTCATCACTGAAATATCTTTTTCTAATAGAAGTAGATTGATTTTCTTAGATAATTATATTTTGCAGTGAAGCTATGAGAATAAGTTGCAAGCACAAATATATTATGCAGCATGGGGAATTGATACCTGCGTACTACCTGGTTTTGCTACTTCTGTTGCTGAAAATTGGGAGATCCCAATGTATTTGTTCCTGTTTAGATTAACCGCGTCATCTGTTTCCATTATCTTTCAAGTAAGATAGTCTAGAAGGGAGACCTTGTTTACAAATGGTACTTAAAATTTTTGCCACTAATTTCTAATTGTGGTGGGCTGATGCGGGTTCAGCATTTGAGTCAAATGCAGAAGGTATGGAAGTCAGGCTGAAAGGTGTTAATATCCCAGCAATGACCCTAACAGGCTATGCTGTATTGGATAATTCAACTAACCTCTCACAGCTGAATAATAGTATGCAGGGAGAGGTGCATTTTGAAAATGAAAGAAAATGCTATGCATAAAGTGCTGAGCATAGTGTTGGCTCATGGTTTTTATCCTCATGTATATAAGTGCCTTATTCCCTATCTCTCCCTCAAAATGTGTTGCACGAATGGAGTTGCCTGGCATGTCATAAATTTCTGGCATTAAGTTTATACTGCCTTTGAATAATTAGCACCTTCTCACACTTTAAAGTATAAATCTAAACCTTATGAGGTCAGTTTCACCTTGTGAGAGAAGAATCTGAAATTTTATCAGTTTAGTTGCTGACTTAATAGTCTTTAAGTGCCTGGTTTTCCAAATTTCTGCAAAAAACAATGGTATAGAATTTATTTATCACCTTCATCTTAAATGATCCCCCAAATAACAGTCATAATCTAAGAATTAGACAAAAGCATCTTTGGTGTATTCAGTGCTTTTTTTTTTTTTTTTTCTCAGAGTGGAAATCCTAATTTCTCCTACACATATGTTTGAATGCCACCAAAGTAAATTTTAATGAGGGCTGATATTTGAAAAGTTATATAATCTTTCTCCTTAATGTTTCCCCTCTGGCTTCCTCTTCTTAATGAAGAAAAAGATCACACATACCCCCCTATAGCACAGAGCCACATATCTTACTTTGGCATGTAATATGTCATTTGTAATTTCTAGGCAATATTTTACAATATTTTTCACACATGCCTGATTTTAAATTTTTGAAAAAGAGATGATATTCTCCTTCACTAGTGTTTAAAATTTCAAATTATTTTAATTGCATAAACACGTAAAAGATCAAAGCAGTTACAGTATTTCACATTCTAATACACCCCATCTCTTCCTTTTCCTTGGAATCTCCTTTGCCGTTTGAGAATCACAACTCTAGATTTTGTAGTTTTAATATGACACCTTCAACACATTTATGAATTGATCATTACTCTTCTGAACACGACAATATGTATAATAGTCTGAAAATATGTTTAAAGAGAAAAGTACTTTGGTAATTAAGGAAATTTTATATATAATCTCTAAATCTAACCATAAGCATATTTGTGAAATGGTGTAATATTCACATACAGACTTGTTTTAGAAGAAAATTTTCCTTTTATTTTGATTTTGAGGAACTCAGATTGATTCATCTCATTTTCAGAAAAGAGCTCTTCTTTCATGTGTGCAAAAACACATTTAATGTAATTCCTTCTTTCAATATACACAAGGCTCATATGCATAATGTAGTAGCATATATGCCATTCTATCAGAATTTATTCTTTAAAGCAATTTAGCATTGAAATTCTTAGGCTCAGCTGGAAGATTACTGAGTATTATTTTCTTTCTATTATATATTTTTATACATATTAAATATTAGAAGAAGTCTGTGCATTTTAATTTCCAGTAATATTTTGCAACTGTTGAGCATATAGCACAGAAATTAAACTAGTTTATTACTGCACTTTAAAAGATTATTTTATTGATGACAGAATTATCAGTCAGAGCAACCTTAATGCTATTTCAACCCTAATGTAATATCTGTTAGGTTATGACTAGATAATTTGTAACCCCTGTAGTATCAGGAAAATAACTTGCAGATATTTTACCATTAAAATGTATTTATCAACCACAAACTAATCTTTTCATTAGTGATGTGATTAAAGTTTGAAAAGAGAAGGTAGAAATCTTCAATAATATCCAGGCGGCAAAATGTGATTGAAAATCACATCAACACACTTTGCAACTGGTAATCGCCATGATAAAAATGCAACTAAAATGAGAAAGAAATCATCTTGATGATAGCATATTTCCTCCTGATAATGCTTATTTTCTACGAACAATGGTCAATTAGACCAACTGAGTAGAAAATAGTGGTTTTCTACCTCTGCTGCTCATCAAATTGCCCACGATATTTAAAAATTTATTTATACATATCTAGGCTTTGTGTGTGATCATCAGGGATATTTATTTTTTTAAAAAACTTCATATAAGATTCTAATGTTCAACAAGGGCTAAAAATTACTGAGCACAAATTAAGTGAATGCAAAGTTGCACCTGAGCATTGGGTGGCCTCATGGAAGCATTCAGAGAAACATGTTCTCTCTAAATAAGTAAAAAAATAATGGGGAAAGAGAATTTGGATTAAACCTTCTACTTTTACATTTACTCTCCTGTGCCCAGACATTCCATGCAGTGTACTGTAATAATCCGGCCGCATCCTACCTCTCCTCCTTCCTTTCCTACCACTGTGCCTGTGGCTTCCAGCACTCCAATTACTCCAATCCTGCTGTTCCTCCACCTGGCTAAACTCATTCTGATTTCAAGGCTTCACACCGCCCTCTCCCCTGCCTGTTGCGCCCTTTCCCCAGATTTCACTTGATTCACTCTTTTCCATGGCTTAGTGTTCTTACCAGTCATTACCTATTTAGAAAAGTCAGCCTGACCAACTGATGTAAATAGAATCCTACCCCATCACACTAGGGTTTTCTATATCATTGTTATGGACCTCATCAATACCTGAAATTAATATGTTTATCTGCTTATTGTGTATTTCATTCTTATTTGTTCTCCAGTATTAGTTACATGAGAACAGAATTATTTTCCGCATTACATCCTGGCATACAACAGGTGCTAAAAAAATCGTTAGAAGAAAAGAATGTCCAATTTTTCTCCCATGATATAGGCTCTGCTTGATCTCTTTCTTGGAATTTTCCTTCCATAATTCTCACTGCCTTCCAGAGTGACTTTTCCTAAAGATCTTTATCATTGTTTTTTTGGCATCATAGCAATTTATTCATTTCCTTCTTAGCACATATCATGATCTATGTTGCGTTCTTTCTTTGTTTACCTATTTATAATTATTTTTTTTATTCCATTTGTTTGCATGTTTATGTTACTACTTTATTTCTGTGCTCTCAGAATGTAAGTTTTATGGAGGTGGAATTCGTCTCTTCTATATATTTCCATGTTCTTGATTTTTAAAGAATTAAAAGTCTTTGAGGGAGGATGGATCAGCAAAGAAATAGCTAAAATTTATTGAAAGTAACACCTAAGAAATATACCCTGGTTGTAGGGATGCGATAGAGGAGAGACCAATTAATTCTGTACGTGGAGGATCTAAAAAAGCAGGAGAAACTAAGAATGCCTCCTCAGTTAGTCTGAGTAATGGGTACACCATGGCACAGCTCAACACCTTGGCTCCAGTCATGCACTTTTGTATATGACTATTGTACAATGGGGACATGGACCGCCATACACAAACACCTTGTGTAAAATTAAAACAGAGTTATTTGACAAAATCTGATAAGGAAAGGAACAGCATAGCACATGTGATTCCTCGGACTCTCATTATCTCATAAGAGGTGTTCATGGGCTGGGTATACCTGGACTGGGTGCAACTTGGCAACCTCTCCAGTATAATGGGACCCTGCCCCCATAATCCCACATTTACAGGAATAGAGAAAGAAGGAACCTCTATATAACTATACAACAATGGATGCTATCTGGCAAAACTGGCCCTGTTAGAAACAGGTAGCTTCCAAAATAACCCAGACCTACAGAATCAGCTTCTTCCTAAAGTTATCAAAAGTGAGGAAGTAATGAGCATCCGGAACAAGTGGATGTGTCCCTTTGTGATTATGATGGGTCCATTTCCTTTGTGCATGTGCGTATCTACTCCCATATGTATCTAATTAGGTGTTAGGGTATTGATTATAAGTCTCATAACAATAACTAAACCAGTGATTCTAACTACAAAGTGGGCATTTCATGAAGGCTTGACTAAAAACAAATTTATGCCCAAAGAAAGATGGTAGTCATTTACCAGTTTTGAAAATAAGTTACTTAAGGCACAGGCATCTTCTCCCATACACAGGTACATACACACACACATATATACATGATTAGAAAGCTTTTTTATATATGTTAATAAGTGCCTCGAATGTAACTTTCTGTTTTCTAAGTTATTCAAATAATTGATATGGAAAGAGAAGAAATGTACAGACTGTTATGTTTGCAATTTACTCCTAATTCTGTAATTCCAAGTTCTAATGTTTATTCACCACAAGATTACTTGGTTGCCTAGATATAATAATGGGTATATTTCATTTTCATATATTAATTATCCTTAACAGGAATAGATTTTATAGCACGGTGTGGTAGAAGAACACACATATAGATCAATGAAACAGAAATGTATGGCTCAGAAGCAATAAAGAGAATATTTGTAAATTTTGTATATAATAAAGTTGGCATTTCTAATGAGTGGAACAAATTCACGCCACTTTTTTACCTTTTTTGTTAAAAAAGGAAAGTTTGCCACTTTATACCACACACATATTCTAGGTGAATAAAGATGTTTTTTATTTATAGTTGACATTTTTGGAGCCTTTATTAAGTAGAAGAAACTGTCCAAATAATGTAATCTTCCCCACAACCCTATGATACAGGCTTTATTATTACCCCTGTTTAGGTAGTGAAGATGGAGACGCAGAATGATTAACTAAATTTGTCAAGGTTACAAATGTGTGCAAGTGAACAGTCCCTCTTTAGAGGTCCACATTTTTTTAACCATATCTTGATGTTTGTGAAGGTGGGAGACTGTCGTGAGTTTTAATTTTTTTATTTAATTTTATTATTTCTTTCTTTCTTTCTTTTTTATCCAGTGATATGGAAGCTGGAAGCCTGGTGAGTTTTTAAACAGCAATACAATTTATAGGTATCTCTAGAAATAATTTTGTGACCATGCACATATAAAGGATATTTATCTCTGCCTTATTTTTAAAAGGAAAAGTTGAAGTCTATAGAAGACCATAGAGCCATTAAGGATAATAGGCATAATCAATGTAAACCTATGATAGTGTAAATAAAAGCAAATTACAAAACAATATATAGTTGATCCCATTGTGAGAGAAAATGCATATAATACAGTAGTAAATAGAAATATATTGTATAGAACTATATGAAATATATGCATAACATAAAAATGTTCTGAAATCATGTACACTAGTGATTAAACATGATAATTAAAGTTGGGGGAAAATAAAGGTAATACCAACTTTTTAATTCTCTTTTTTTTTATGTCATCATTTTTACTAGTTAATGATTCTTTTTGAATTTAAAAAAGTACATTGTTAGGAGTATTTAGAAAAAATTAAATGCTGATTCCCACCTTTTTCTTTACATCTATAAGAAAAATATATCCACTATTTAAGTAACCTGAAATATGACACATAAAATATTGCACATAATTAAATATCCCCCCCATGGTATTCATTGACCAATTTCATAATACTGTTTTCTGCCAGTACTTTGCATCAATAGTAATATTGATAATGAGATCGTTCTGATGTCTTCACAACTTTTTCTTATCCTAATTGAAATAGGAAAAAAAAATGAATTAGACAACTATAAGTTTGGGTTCAAATTCCATCACTACACAATAGCAGATAAATCATACTGCATTCTTCCATTTCCAAGACCAGTAACGTAATATGAAAGGTTCTCATTTTAATCAAATTGAATTTAAAAGAAAATATCAATTTTATTACATAAAAATGTCTTTGGTGATTTGCAACATCAAATTAGCCTAAGTCCCTGCAATTCTCAGCACCTCAGCAAATATTTGCACGTGGTGATATGCTTGAAACACCATTGTTCTTTCATTGTGCGGTATTTGAATTTGGTGTGTAGGAATCTCTCTAATATCAAATGGGCCAAATGGAAGTCTCTCTTCTCACACTGAATTTTGAATGTTGCAGAGTCTTCTTTTTCTCATCAGCAAAAATGTGATATTATTGTCTTATGAAGTTGTTTTAAGGACTAATTGAATTATAAGTGATACTATTAGTACGGATTCTATATACAGTAAATTTTGAATAATTATTACTTCTCCTTACTTCCCCTAGACCTCTCAAAAAAACTAAGCTATGAAACCTGCACCAGTTTTTTTCACCTGGAGTACACATATTTTACTCAATTTCTACCCTGATTCATTACATTACAGTACACATGGCTTTTCATAATTAAAGACCATGAAAGATACTAAAAGATAGAATGCCCAGGGGAGCCAAGAATTGGTGCACTACAGTGCTATAAGACGATACTGTAGGATTTAACTCCAAGAACTTCAGTTCAAGTCCTGACTTAGAACTTAATAGCTGTGATCCTCTGTTTTCTCATTTGCAAAATAAAGATGAAAGTGACTCTCCAGGGAGAGGGTGTAATCTCTTGGTTAAGATTATGGATTTTGGAACTGAATTTTAGGGTTCAAATACTAGTACCTCCACCTCCTAGCTGCATGGTCCTCAGCACATATTTTAAACTCTCTGCAAAAATTTTCTTCTCTGTCAGACAAAAATCACAACAGTACTTTCCTCATAAATATTATCATTGAAGGTTAAATAAGATAATATGCAGAAAGTCTTTAAAACAATGTTCCTATAGCCATTGCTAGACAAGTATTTGCTCTTTTAATTATTTTTTGCTATTATCAAACCATTTCACTGTTTTCAAAATTAAACACACAATATTCATTATGGAAAATTTTAGATGTAAAGAGTAGCCTAGAATCTTTAATGTGGGATGCGATTCACCTTATTATATAACTCATCTCATGAATATTACATGAATTCACTTGAAGCTCAGATATTTAGGGGTTTGGGGTACAGACAAGAAAAAAAATTATTGATCAAATAGTCATATTGAAACAAATTATTGCCCTAAACTTTTGATATCATATATCACATAAATGATTAGAAACTTTTTGAGCAGAAAATATTTCCAGGAATTTTCTGACAATAGAAGAAAAAATAATAAATATATCAAATATTATTATATGACCAGGTCATATTGCAATAAAAAGGCAAAATGTAGATTCCCTTTTTAAAAAACTTTATAGATTTTGAAAAATATTTTAAGGACAAAATTAAAACTTATTGTTTTCAATAACACTGTTTCATTCATATATAAAGTTAGCACATAGTTTTAATTCCTTTATGCTTTATATAGGATAGGAGGAATAATTTTCAGAAATTTTAATAATTAATAAATCTAAATATGCTAAGATGAAGTGCGAACAATTAGAAAAAGACATACATGAATAAATAGAAACTTTAGTTTTTAGTGATTTTTCTAAATTATAGAGAGATGTCACTTAATGTTTATTAAACTTTCAACTTTTAGGGCAGAGAGAAAACAGTATAATAATAACTGTGACCTTTCTGACATAGAGATAGCCTAATTTGCAATTCATATAACCAGCATAATTTTACTTGTCTTTTTATAAACTTATTTAAATGTGAGTATACATGCCTGGCATGGTCCTAATTGTAACTGATATTAGACAAAAAAATCAACTAAGGATGATAATGAACCAAATTATTAGATATCAGAGTGTCATGCATAAATCATTACTTTGACACTGACTTCTGACAGAGAACTGTAGAACTATATTCTCAAACCCCGGATCTTCCCTTTGGAGTTGGATCTATGGATAATAATACTTTACTGTTCATGTCCCTTGTCTTCATTGAAGAATCCAAAAATTAGGGAAATACTCTGATTCCAAATCCTTAGTACTTAATAGTTATGCTATATTAAAGTCTTTCAATAATTTTTGTAGGACCATCTTTTCTAGGACTTCTTATAACTTCTAGGATGAAAAAGTTATGGAATTATAAGTCTAATTTAAAGGATACCACTATTCTCTTTGATGTAAGCAAAAGCAATGAAAAGAACTATGTATTCACTATATATATTCTATGTGTTCACAATATACTCTTATTAAATCATAGAAGTTTTAATTTTTCATGCAATATGATTGCATCTTATTGTTTATTACTGATAATCACCTGCAGAGCCCTTGTCTCTTCCTGCATATATGATGGCAATGGGACAATACAAATGCCTGCTCAGGACTGAGGATCACCTTTCCAGCATTCTAGTTCTCCACGCTCCCTTTATTAGGACATTTTGCATCACACCATATCGAAACAGAATTATAGTTCTTAGACAGTATTTCTTTCTCCTCAGAATTTCCCAAAAGTTAGTCCATAAAATCCTAACTTCATAATGACCATAGATATAGTTTATATGGTAAAAAAAATAATCACATTACTGTCTGCTCTATTCCAATTTTATATAGTAACATTTCAAAGTGTCTGGAAGGTGAAATAGAAAGGAAACTTTTAATTATCTTTCAGCAATATTATCCACTTTATTAGGAATAGGAATGGATATTTTATCAATATTTTATAAGCTTTATTAGACCACACAGTGAGAAATGTTTCTTTACCTGTTACAGTTTACTTAATAATGTGCATCTTTTTAGATAGGTGCTTATTTCTTTAGCAATATTCTAGCTTTATGTTTTCCAAGTCTTTGCCTTATTCATTAGTTTCATCTCTCAAATCCCTTATTAGTTACATTCATGTTTTATGAACTTGACATTTCAGTGACAGAACACATATACAAAGGTGGTCCTCTGTGATTATAAAATTGTATTTTACTGTGCAGTTTCTGTGTTTAGATATGTTTAGCTGCACAGATACCATTGTGTTACAATTGCCTATGGTATTCAGTGTAATCACATGTTGTTTGGGATCATAGCCTAGAAGCAATAGGTTATACTGCATAGCCTAGGTGTGTAGTAGGCTGTACCATCTAGGTTTGCATAAGTGCACTCTATGATGTTCTCACAACAACAAAATCACCTTAGGATGAATTTCTCAGAATGTATCCTTGTTGTCAAAAGGCACATGACTGCATAGTCATTCCTTGATTTAGCAATTATTTCTTTTTTCTTTCTTTTTTTTTTTTTTGAGACAGAGTCTCACTTTGTTGCCCACGCTAGAGTGAGTGCCGTGGCGTCAGCCTAGCTCACAGCAACCTCAATCTCCTGGGCTCAAGCAATCCTTCTGCTTCAGCCTCCCAAGTAGCTGGGACTACAAGCATGCACCACCATGCCCGGCTAATTTTTTCTATATGTATTAGTTGGCCAATTAATTTCTTTCTATTTATAGTGGAGACGGGGTCTTGCTCTTGCTCAGGCTGTTTCGAACTCCTGAACTCGAGCCTGCCTCGGCCTCCCAGAGTGCTAGGATTACAGGTGTGAACCACCATACCCAGCCTAGCAATTATTTCTTGACAACTGTGAAATTTTTTATTTGACTTCTAGACTTGAATTTTGTTTTATTTTTTTCTGTATCTACTATAGGCCCAAATCTATAGTTTGGTAAAATTGAACCCATCTTTTTCATACTCTAGCCCCATTTATAGAACAAATAAAAAAATTCTTGCTAGGGGTTTAGAATGTGACACCATCAGCATATAGATGATATCTGAAACTATGAGAATAGAGTAAAACTCTCAAAAGAGCATTTAAAATGATGTAAGAAAAAGCAAATGATTATAAAACCCAGGTGGACATACTGATTGAGTAATGGTAGAGGAATAGAATGCCAGAAATACATTAAGAAGGAGTAATACAAGAGGAAGAACAAGTAGAGAGTTGTGTAACGAGACCAAGAGAGGCTTATGTTCTCAAAATTAAAAAAAATATATATGTAGTTATTAATATCAAATATTTCAAAAAATGCAAAAGAAATGAGAATGTAAAAAATGGCTACAGAGTTTTGAAATTGCAGGTCATTGTCACTTGAGAGATCACTGATATAATTGCACAATTCATTATTGATACTCTTTGTTAATAAATATGAAATAAGTATATCAGTTTATAGTTGCTGATTAATGGCAATTTAATGGCAGTTATGAGATTATTTACAAGCCTGACTCATCTTTGAAAGGTCTTAATAATTATAGTCTCAAGAATTTAGACCACAAAAGCTTTCAAAAGTTTTGTTACATAGGGCTAGCATCACTCAAAGGTATATTTAAAACTTTTGTGAAAACTGAGTTGTTCCTCAAGTGAATTCTACATGGTACATTGATGTTGAATTGGTAGTTTGAATGATTCTTTTCTAGTTACATAATTGATATGATGTAGTTAAAATATCCTTAATTTTTATTTTATAAATATAGAAAACTCTTCTTAAAAAGTATTTGTAAATGTAAAGAAAGCATGTCTGCAACAACCTGACACAGTGTGAAGTTATGTACAGTACAAGTTCAATCACCTTCTGCAAATTGTCTATTCTCTATCCCAACCCCTCCCCCGCCAGTCCATAGCTAACACTATGGACCAATGGCTGTTTTTCCCTATCAATCTTCCTTTAAGTCCATATCTATTATCACTGTCCATTGGAATTTTCTGAGATGATAGAAATATCCTATTCTGTGTTGTCCAATACAAGAGGCATTAGCCACATTTGGCTATTGAGCTCCTGAAATGTGGCTCATGTGGCATTTTAAATTTTATTTAATTTGAAATTGAATTTGAATGTCTGCATGTGACTGCCAATGATTAATTTATTACAATTTTGAGTAATTATTCTATATTAGGCACTGTTACAGGAAATGTAAGTTTAATAACCTGTTTTAATTCTCATAACAAATATATCAGATGGGTACTATTATTATTATTTCCATTTTAGAGATGAGGACACAGGAATAAGATATTAAAGAAATGATTTAATAACAGTGCTGATGAATTCTATGTTGTATATTCCATACTTATTAGTACCAGTCACTAAGGTTAAGTGGTAGTTACTAGTCTAGTGTTAGAACTAGTCAGTTAAATTGGTCCTTGGCCATATTGTTAAGATCTACTAGAGTCTGTTATGTTATTGTTCCAAATTTCCAGATTCAAAAACAGTCATGAAAAAGTTAAGTAACTTGAATAAAGTCATAATCAGTAAGCAGTAGGGCCCAGATAGGAGAACAGCCCAGGTGACCTCAAAACTTGCTTTCTTCACTTGTCACATATTAGCAAACTCCTGATAAGAAGCAAAAGGAGAGTTGATATTCTGACTAGGTCAAAATAACCATGAATACATTTTCTTGGGCCTCTTTCCATCCTTTCCTCAACTCCAATAACAACAAAAAGCACTTTGACTTTAAGAAAACTTCTCTCCACTCCTCATTCCCCTTCCTACAAACAAAGAAAATTTCCAACCTCTTAATAATTTCCACAAAAAAATCTCACAATTTTTTTTTTTTTTTTTTGGAGACAGAGTCTCATTCTGTTGCCCAGGCCAGAGTGTCCTGACATCAGCCTAGCTCATAGCAACCTCAGACTCCTGGGCTCAAGCAATCCTACTGCCTCAGCCTCCCAAGTAGTTGGGACTACAGGCAAGCGCAACCATGCCCGGCTAATTGTTTCTACATATTTTTAGTTGTCCAGCTAATTTCTTTCTATTTTTTTTTTTTTTCAGTAGAGATAGGGTCTCATTCTTGCTCAGGCTGTTCTCCAACTCCTGAGCTCAAACAATCCTCCTGCCTCAGCCACCCAGAGTGCTAGGATTACAAGTGTGAGCCACCGTGCCCAGCCATAATCACACTATTTTAGAGTGTCGCCATTTACACAAAAACAGAACAGTAGAGGAGTGGTAGAAAAAGTCTTCTCTGAATGAGAGCTCCATTGCTCTACTCCTTGCATCCTTTAGTGTGGCTTTGCCTCACCTGTTTCTTCTTTGTTTATCACCACACCTTCCTTCGGATGACAGAGGAGATTAGTTCTGCTTCTAGAAGAAATGTTTCCTCTCCACACTGAGAAGAAAAATGTTTCATAATCTTTCTATAGGAAATTTGGCCATATTACTCCACTGACATTCTTAGACTTCCTGACTAAATATCGCTCAAATCGTAACTTTTGGCAGAGCTGTGTGTTACAGACTTGATATTTTAATATGAGCTTTTCTTCAATAACTTAATAGATGACATTTTACAAACGAAAAAAATGATTTTTTGCCTTCACACACTAATCTTGAATCACTGAAAATCTATAATTATACCAATTAAAATCTAAATGTATTGCCTTAAAAACACAATATACTGTGATTAGTTGTCATAACTATAAAATTTACTGAGTTCAAATTGTGATTTATTGGAGCTGAACTCATTTCTTATCTGAATTATTTTTTTTAAAAAAATTGATTGATTGGCCATATTGTTATTTGGGCTCTGACAGAGCATGGAGGAATATTGTGCATGAGACATTAATCAGGAAATTATGCATTGATTTCACAACTGGACTTTACTTTGTAATATTGTATTAGCTCTTAACATGCAAATTATTTTAGGTAATTACCTCATTTTTCAGTGGCCATTTGATGGATAGAAGTTTCATGCAGATTCTTCTGTGTAATTTAAAATCTTATGGTGATTTGTTTCTTTGCTTGTTCATAAAAATCCCAGTTTGAATTGTCATACATCAGACCCATGAGGCCAGTTATAGAAAATCCTAGTTTTAGAAGCACATTTGCTGAGTTCCTTTTAACCCTAATTGAAGCTGGCAATTTGAGTGATATATATATATATATATATATATATATATATATATATATATATCCTTTTCCCACACCTAAAACTGCGCCCAGGATTTGTGTTTTTGTATTATTGAAGTAAATGTGCAAATGCTGAGAGATATTCTAGCTCTTGGATAGATCACAGTGCATTAAAACAGGATTCACTGTCTTCCTAGCTAGTTCACATAGCAAAGTTGATGTTATTTTCTTCTTTAAAAGAGTACAAGCTGGAACCCATACTACTAAGTGAAGTATCCCAAGAATGGAAAAACAAGCACCACATATGCTCACCAGCAAACTGGTATTAACTGAGCAGCATCTAAGTGGACACATAGGTACTACAGTAATAGGGTATTGGGCAGGTGGGAGGAGGAGGGGGGCAGATATATACATACATACTGAGTGAGATGTGCACCATCTGAGGGATGGTCATGCTGGAAACTCAGACTTGTGGGGGGAGGGAGGAAAGGGCATTTATTAAAACCTTAAAATTTGTACCTCCATAATATGCCAAAATAAAAAAAAAACAGTATAGCTTTAGGCCTGGTGTGGTGGCTCACACCTATAATCCTAGCACTCTGGGAGGCTGAGGCAGGTGGATCGCTCGAGGTCAGGAGTTCGAAACCAACCTGAGCAAGAGCAAGATCCCGTCTCTACTAAAAAATAGAAAGAAATTAATTGGCCAACAAAAATTATATAGAAAAAATTAGCCGGGCATAGTGGCGCATGCCTGTAGTCCCAACTACAGAAGGATCGCTTGAGCCCAGGAGTTTGAGGTTGCTGTGAGCTAAGCTGACCCCACGGCACTCTAGCCTGGGCAACAGAGTGAGACTCTGTCTCAAAAATAAATAAATAAATAATTAAAAAGTACAACTTTAAATACTAACTAAAAATTATACATTGTAAATGGATGTCTCTATTCTCTAGTTTTAATATTAAATAATTCAGTTGATATTCAAATAGAATAGTTTCAATTAATATTGTAATATAACAAATAAAAATAAGTAGGCCATTATACGTGTCATAGCTGTAGTTGTCAAACACATATAATGTATTAGCAGACCTCTGATCCAGAATTTTATTAGATGTATTCATATATGTGAACTGCCCAGAACATTTAGATCATTCTTTCCCCATATTTTTCAATCTAGCATGTCATATAATCATGAATATTTGTTGTGATCTTGTCTATTCAGAAACCTGCTGCTGTAAAATAGCTTCCCCATAAATGTCAAGTAATATAAAATTGAATGCCTATATTTAAATAGATTTTAACAGATAATAAAACTCTTGAGATTAAAATGGTTTCATTCAGGGAGGCAGACAATTCTTTCCACAGTGTGCAATTTATGTGTCACGTTATGTAAAATACAATTTTAAAAATACTTTTTAAAAAGCACAAATGAAAAGTATCTATTGAATTAAACAAAAAGGAAGCCAGTGTTCTCATCACGGGTCTAGTTGAAATTGTGAAATATAATGACAAAGTACAAACTTCTATTTTCTAAACATTGCTCTGACTAGACCTGCTTTCTGCTAATTCCCGTGGGGGTTATTCCAGAGACTCGAGCTATCAAAACAGAGTTTTTACTCACAACCTAACCTTTCTTCATTTAAGACAAAACAAAGGAATTAGAGAATTTTGACACACTATGATAGGAAGCATAAAAGAAAATTGCTTTTCCACTTACAGGTATGCATTTGGCATCTTATCTCTGAACACCCAGATATATCACAGCTTACAATTGGTTCACCAGCACAAAGGATGTATCTTGTCTCTTGAAATAACAGCTATTGACAGTCTTTCACTCTCTAAATATTAAAATGGATGTGTAAAATTAGATGTCTGATAAATAGCATTTTTTAGGAAGAGTTTTTTGGAATAATAAGTATTCAGCAGTCTTCAGTATGGGTTGGAGGTAGGAAAGGCAGTGGTGGAAAGCCCGATTTGGTTGCCAAAAGAGTTTATGCATGAGGGAGAAAGATCTCACATGGAAGAGAGAGACAGATGGGTTCCAAAAGAGGGGCCGAAGATCAGAGATGCCAATGCTCCAAAGTCAAAGCCAAGCAAGAGCACATCTGAAATCAAAGTTCATATTATTGACTGGCTGCAAAGAGGGAAACTCCACAAAGTGGGGAACAACGTGGTTTCTAAAAAAGGTATTAGAAGAGTTTCATGATAGGATTGAAGCTCGTATTAGGTGATTTGGGGGAGAGTTCAAAGATGTGGAGATAATTTTATGATTGGGGTATCCTAATAATTCTTATTTAGAAGGCAGGAGGTATGCAGCAATTCTAAAACTGGAATTGGTACAAGGCAGCAATCACTAATATTACAAATATAGAGCAATGTTAGGTGGCAGGGCTTTTTTTCTGTTGCTCAAGAACATTACAAAAAGGCCATTTTGCTGGGAAAGGGCTAATGGTATAGGGTTTGCATCCTGAGAAATCAGAAATCAACGTTTTTTAAAAAATGTACTATGGGATCATTTTTATATATGTCATTTCAACAATTCTAAGAGTTCGATGGTAGTATCCATCTCCATTTACCAGATGCAGAAACTGGTGGTGAAAGTCAAGTAGGTAATTTGCTTGCAGCCACAGAGATAAAAACAGGAAAGGCTGGGATTTAAATACTGATCCCACAGATTCTAAAGTACATAATTTTTCTGTTTCAGTAATATATGGATCATATACTTCAGATTAGAATTGGAAGCAGGTGATGGTGTCATGGGAAGAGTTTGGGAGTCCCATATGAAAATAGATTTGGATGAAACCGATTCTGAGTTTTTCTTTACACACTTCAAATTGGAAGCAGTGTTGGAGCCTCATTTAACCATTCATTTATTCGTTTATCCACGATTAACGTCCAAGTTTTTTTTAAACTGTGAAACAGACATAAAAAAGGGAAAAGAGCAAAAATGTACACCTCAATAACTTATGACAAAGTGGACCCTTTGTAGCCTCCAATGACATTAAATAGCATGATCATTCCAACACACCAGAATTTTTCATCTTCCTCCCAATCATGAATTGTGTTTTTTCAATCAACAGTACCTGATATTTTCACATTAATGATAATCGTTTCCTTGCCATTTTTTTTGATTTACAACCTGAACTTGCATACATATTACTATAAATTAGTTTTTTCTTCCATTTTTATTATAAAAGCATAGAGAACACAGTTTTATCTACTTTCTTTTACTCAAAATTATGATTTGTGATTAACACATATTTTATTTACATAGCTGTGGTTTGTGTAATTTCATTTCTGTGTGTGGTGTTACTTGGAAGAAGATTAAATTTTTACACTTTTTAACACTTTAAAATGTGTGGTAATATTCTCCTATTGATGAACATTTGGGCTTTTCAGGTTTGGGCACTTATACACTTTTGTAAATATTTCCTGATACGCATATGCAAACATTGCTGCTCGGTAGCAGTGAATTTCTGTATCTGATAATATGTCTATCTTCAAACTTTGTAACTGATATCACCCTATCTTCCAAAGTGATTGCACCAGTTTACACTCTCTGCACCACTGGATAAAGGATTACTTTGCTTTAGATTGTTGGTATAATTATCTTTTAAATTTTGGTCTTTCTGAGATGTTATGGTAATAGCAGCACTTTTACCTTGCATTAATTACCTCAGTTAATAAAGTTTAATAAACTTTTGCATGTTTTTTGACCATATGAAATCATCTTTTGTTAATTGTCTTGGTCATTTTTTAAATGAGGGCAGTTGATGATCTTTCAGATTTGTAGGAGTTAGTTGTATTTTCTCAATATGAGCCCATTAGAAATTATAAATTGTATTAGGGTTCTCTAGAGAAATAGAATCAATAGGTTAAATAAAGATATATAAGAAGAGATTTGTTATGGAAATTTTCTGTCATGATTATGGAGGGCAAGAAGTATGCACAGTGTGTCATCTGTAAACTGAGGAACCAGGAAAGCTGGTGGTGTAATTTTGTCCTGGAGTCTAAAGGTCCAACCACCAGGAGCTCCCGTATGTAACAGCAGGAGATGGATGTCCCAGTTCAAGAAGCGAAAGAGAATTTGTCTTCATCCACCTTTTTTGTTTTTAGTCAGGGACACCTCAGGGAATTGGTTGATACCAGCCCACTTTGGTGAAGGTGGATCTTCTTTACTCAGTCTACTAATTCAAATGCTAATCTCTCCCAAAAACACCCTGGCCATCACATCCAGAAATAATGTGTTACCAGCAATCAAGGCATCCCTTAGCTCAGTCAAGTTGACACATACAATTTACCATCACATGTGTGTTGTAAATATCTTTTCCCACAATCTTGCTTATTTTCCTTTCATTAATGATATCTTTTTAGGAATGGAAGTTGTTTATTTTAATGAAGTCAATTTTATCACTCTTTCTGGGATTAGTGCTTTATGGATCCCGTTTTAGAGATTCTATCTTGAGATCATGAAAATATTTCCTATAATATCATTTAGGAAAACTTTATTATTTTTCCTTTACATTTCAGTATTTAATTTATCTGGAATTTATTTTTATGTACAATAGGGATCCAGTGTTTTATTCTTCCCTCCCTTTTGCAGATTACCATTTGCCCTTGCACTACTAATTGAAAATGTCTTTATTATCTGCTGTTGTGCTCTCTTACTTTGACATAATAAAGAATATATATTTGTGTGGGTCTATTTTAGTGTATTTTGTACCTTTAGTGTATTGGCTTATTTTCTAGTTTGGAACTACTATGAATAAAGTTACCACGGACATTCCTGTTTCAATCTTTGTGTGGATTTATGTTTTATTTTCTCTTGGGTAAGTACTTTCCTTAATTTTTCTCAATAATATTTCATTGTGTTCATTGTAAAAGTCTGATATTTTGCTAACTATATATATTTTGCTAACTTATCTTTAATATTTCATATTTTAGTTACTATTATAAATAGTACATTTTAGTAGTAATCTTCACTTATTATTAAACAGATTTTTGTTTTTATTAGTTAATTTTAAGCTAAAATTCACATTCAGCAAAATTTGCCTTTATTGTACAATCCTATTATTTTGACAAATATATGGTTGTGTGCCTACCAAAAAAATTGTATGAAACAGTTACATCGCTCCAAAAATTCTTTTATGCCTCTTCATAGTAAACCCCTCCTCTAACCCATTTTCCCTGGAAACCACTAGTCTGTTTTCTGACACTTTGCTTTTTTCAAAATGTCACATAAATGGAATCATATAATATGTGGCCTTTTTGAGTCTTGCTGCTTTCACTCAGTATAAAGCACTTGCAATCCATCAACTTATTTCATGTATCAGCAATTCCTTCTTTATTGTTACTGAGTAGTATTCCACAGTATGGAGCCATTCATATGTTGGAGAACATTGGTTGTTTATGAATAGAGTATCTATAAACATTAGTTTAGGTAAATATCTAGTAGTACAACTGCCAGAATAAATTGTAAGTAAATGATAAATTTTATAAGAAAATGCCATAATAGTTTCCAAAGTATCTGTACTGTTTTGTATTCTTACAAGAGATGTATTGTAGTTCCAGTTGCTCCGTGTCTTCATGATCATATCATTAGGATTGTGTATGAATTTCATTTTTTGGCTTATTTGTTTAACTTTTAGCCATTCTAATTGATATATTGTGGTATCTCATTGTGTTTTTAATTGGAATTTCCCATATGACTCCTAATGCTGAACATAATTTTATGTGTTTATATGCCATCTGAATATTTTTAGCGAATATATTTTATTGTTGAGTTTTGAGAGTTCTTTGTATATTTTTGATATAATAACTGCCAGATATGTGTTTGAAAATATTATCTTCTAAACTATGTTTGTCTGTTCACTCTCTTTATAGTGTCTTCAAAGATCAGAAGTTCATAAATTTGATCATGTCCAAATTATAACTTTACTTAAAAAAAATACTTGTGGAGTGATGCCTAAGAAATCTGTACCTAACCTATGGTTACAAAAATTACCTCATATATCTTCTTTTAGATATTTTTAATTTTGAGTTTTATCTGAAGTTCTATAGTTCATTTTTGAGTTAATTTGTATAAATCATGTGACTATGAATTTAATTTTTTTGGTTATATTTCCAATTTCTTTAATGGTATGAAATAAGCCAGGCACAGAAAGACAGATACCACATGATCTCACTCATTTATGATATCTGAATAAATGAATCTCACAGAATTACAAAGTAGAATAGTGGTTACCAGAGGCTGCAGAGGAAAGGGGAGGCTGTAGAATAGATGATGAGAAAATATTGGTCAACTGATACAAAATTACAGTTAAATAGGAAGAATAAATTATGATGCTCTATTGTACAGCAGAGTGACTATAGTTAACAATATTGTATTGTACATTTCAAAATAAGTAGATAGAGGATTTGTTAAATGTTCTTACAACAAGGAAATGATAAATGTTTGAGGTGATGGATAGGCTTGATACCTTGATTTGATTATTATGTAATGCATACATAAAACATTGCACTGTACCCCATAAATACTTATTATAATTATGTCATTAAAAAATAAAATAAAACTTTAAAAAGCTTATTATTTCTCCATTGAATAGCCTTAACACCTTTATTGAAAATTAATTAGCCATTTATGTGGAAATATATTTTTTGTCAGTCTGAATAGAGGTATATAAATTTAATTGATCATTTTAAAGAAATAGCTTTTGGTTTCAATAATTTTCATCTAGAACTATTTTATTGCTTTAGTTTTATGAATTTCTGTACTTATCATTATTGTTCTCCTTTGACTATTCACTTTGGTATTAGTTTTATAGTTTTTAAAAATTTCTAAAGGTGGAACATAGATTTGAAACTTATTTCCTGCAAACCTTTAATGCAATGAATGTTCATCTAAGGGATGCTTTGGCTGCATCATGCAAATTTGGGTATATTGTGGTTTTATTTTTCTTTAAGTCAAAATATTTTCTAATTTCCCTTTTGTCTAATTTTTGACTTATGGATAATTTACCAGTATGCTGTGCTCTGCATTGTTCAGTAGGGACAAAATTATTTGCTTGAGTGTAAACTATAAGGCACTTGAACCACATAGAACATGAAAATAACTATTATTAATCTACAGTATTAATCACAGAACCAACTAAAATCATTTGTGGTAAATTCCTTGAACCCTGGTACCACAGATTGGAAAGCTACTATGGGAATTATGTAAATGTTAAATTTATGATGCCTAGCACAGGTCTACACAAATTTTTAAGTCTTTAAATGCACTACTTTTTTGTCAACTCTTCCTCACTACTTTATTTTACAATGCCAGCACCATCTATTGATACTGGGAGAGAGGTTTCCCAATATTTTATAAAAGTTAATATGGTCTTAAATACATGGTTAATAAAATGTAAAATTGTACACTTGTTTGTGGTAACCTCTTTCCATTGTTTAAATCATGCAAACAAAATTTAAAGAAAAAATTAATATCACTAGGTAAAAACATTATACAGTTTTTTTAAAACAGTAGTATACTAAGCTATTTTTTTTTCTTAAAAGATGGATTTCTTAGTGTGCTGGCATTTCAAAAATCAATAGGATATGTATGAACTCCAGAATAGGATTGGGGATCACTTCTATCTTCATGATTAAATTGAATTATTTGTAAACACATTTGATCATTCATACTTGGTCAAGAGATTGACAAATGTATTGGTTGTTGGATAATTTTATATTCCAATAAATATTCTTGAGCTTTTTTAAAGACATGGTTAAGTGAACAGCTTGATCCTTTCAAGTCTTGCTGTTAAATTTTGTTAGTTGGGATCAGAGCTGCCTTTCTTCTAAGACTAATTTTCTTTCCTACACCCGTTTTTTGTATGCTAACTAGTAATCCTTGAATTATGAGGTTTTCTACCCTGGCTGGTGGAAACAGACCCTGATCTCAATCATGTGTAAACATCAGGTATTGTTCTTCTCATCCTTCACATGTTTCTTTTTCTGGATGTGGGTAATTTCTTCACAGGCATTCACTGATCAATATAAGCTGAGTACTCAAAAGACACCCTCTGAAATCTCTGGAGTTTTGTCTCTGCACATCTCTCCCCTCTGTTTTACTTTGCCCTGTAAATTCTAGGAACCTTTGTTCCCTAAAACTTCCAACTCTTTTCAACTCAAGGAGACCACCAAGAACTAACTGGGTTTCCTTTTCCTGTACCACCAATTGTAGCTTTCTATAGCTGGGGCAATCTTAGGGCTCACCTCATTTGTTTCTCTCAGGGATTGATGTCCTTTCTTGCCAAACTGTTTTCCTAAGTGCTCATACCTTTCACTGGGTTTTTATAAAAATAAAATGATAAAGTACATAAAAATGATTTGTAAACCACAAAATGCTATGTAATTATTATATTGCTTTCCTACTATATGAGACCTAATTGAAACTTAGTAGCTGAGTGCTATAGAATGTCTTAATTTTTTTCCACATTAGCATTATAACTTACATCTACAATATAATTTAAAATAAATAAACAATGTTGAACATATTCTATGATATGAATATATGAGAAATCAAGTTGATCTTAATGGTAAGAAAAATTACTTTGTACTATGCATTCTGCTACACCACATATCTGAAACTCATCTTAGAGGCTCAGATGTGTTTGTGTTGGATGTTTTCATCTCATTACTATAATTATAATCTAGTTATTATTTTATTTATTCTTATTCAATGAAACAATATCTTCTTACTGTTTTCTCCACTAGAAATTCATCTCTGACTGCTGCAAAGAGAGTGCAATGTCTCAGTTTTTGCCTACTTGAAGAATACTATATTTATATAATGTAAATAACTACTGAATATCTTTCTTTTTATGTTGCAGATATATGAATTCTGGGGGCAAGACCTGCAATAATTTCCCTTAAGGTAGGGATATTTTGATTTTTTTCTGCTTTCATTTGTTCAGAGCTACCTATACAAATCACAATAAAGCTCTTCTTCTGAAAAAGTTAACCTATTCACAATGTAAATTATGAGAAAAAAATTCCACTAACCTTGAGACAAGATTTTCAAAGACAATTAAATATATTCCCTCTCCAAAAATTCCTTTAGTGTCATTCTAAATTATAAAACACTAAGATTTTGAGTAAGTGAAAGTTTTTTTCCTTCATCTGCTCTATTTTCAGACACTTGTTGAGTATATGCTAATGTGAAAAATAACAAAGATTAATTTTTAATAGCAAAGTAGTACACATTATATGATGAACTTGCTTAATATTAAATATTTCATAAGAATATTTCTACCATAGGCCATGCAGATAACAATAGGAAGACGAGCATGCAAAGAGGTATTTCAACAGCCTCAAGATACCCATTTTGGAGCACATAGTAATTGAGGAATGTTAGTAGGAACTGAAATAAATATAAGCTACAATAAATCAAAATATAGGTAGATGGATTGAAAATGAAGGCAAAGATGGTCTCAGGCAGACATGTTTATTATATTTTATGCCATAGCATATACTCTTCTCATTAAGATTTTGAGAGGTGAAGGCCAATGGGGATAAATGATAGGACACACTGACTTCCTGGAACTAAAAGTTGATGTAAAATGAGGCTCAGTTCAGCACATACAAATTGTTAAGACCAGGACAATTAGTTATTCAGTTTAGTTGAGCAATCAAGCTGCACATGGGTAAGAGGCAGGACTTTGTTAATATTTTGAGCAAGTTGACTGGATTTGGTAAATGATACCAAACGTTATTATTGGTATAATGGCAAACTGTTTTCTTTTTCCATTTGTTGTCATACGTAGTAGCAGCATACATGTCAAATCAACCAAGTACAATGATTGATTTCCCTCTAGAAAATAAAAAACAAAATTCAAAGAGTTCTCAAAGCATTCAACTAAATGTCCAAAGGTTACAATGGAAGGCTGTATGAAAAAGCATATTTAAGTAGATGCAGATTGTCTTTTCAATGAGGCACATATCCCATTATAAACCATACAGCTCAATATAGCAGGTATCATACATCTGTGCAATAATCGGTAAATTGGTAGAAAAAAATAACTTAAATTTTGGCACCTCATTATTTAAATTGGAAAACTATTTTCATCTTTTTATAATCCTCTTCAATAAGTTATTAATTGTTTTCTTAAGATAGATGGGTTAAAAATATGTGACTAGGAGATAAAGATTTCAATCTAAATTATAATTATTTCCTACATCTGTTCTGATACATTTAGAATGGTTTGTGCTTGTAAATTAGGTGTTAATGAAATAAAAATGTTGTAACCATGTGGAACATCAGAATTGCAATTGACTGAAGATTCTATAAATTCTCTAAGGATGCTCTACTGCAATGAAAGCTCTCATGTGCTACCTACTATACACAAAATTATGTCTTTATACACTTAACAGTTAAATTTAAAATAAAGACCTAAAAATTGCCAAAGGGAAACATTACTAAAAACTGCCTTTTAAAGACAAGCATTCTACTTTTATTACTTTGTCTTTATTTCATTTCTGAACCAGTCAGCTGCACACTGTATAAAAGACATAATGTTTTATAGCCTTGCAGATCCACTCCATAGGGACATAGGCTGAGAAATGTGCCAAGTCACCCTTAGAAGATGAGCTTGTAGCAGTGATGTAATGTCCTAGTCATACTCTCTCAGTTGTTGTCATGCAATAAATTCTGCTTCTGCTAACTAGAGGATATTGCAGTTATATTTTTGTTCAATCAAATGCCCAATTCAATAACATTTACATTTAAATGAGATATGTTTGTATTAAATAGGTGAAATGGATAAACCCTCAAAGACTTCCTAATAAAGTCTTCCAGCACAGAGAGTTTGGTATTACTTTTATTAAATTAAAATGAATGACTAGAAAGCAGAATTTTGAGGTATATGCAGTTATGATACTTTGCAAATTATAAATAAATATTATAAGATGTTTTCATATGTCCTTAAAATTTAATTCTAATTTTGTTTTCATTATAGACAAGAGCATCTCATGTTCTGTGGAAATATTTCTTTACCACTCTTATTTTAATTGAAGGTTGCAAATTAATTAAAGGTCAAATTTGAAAAATCTTACAAAAGAGTTGACATTTAGATAATTTATTTTACCAAATTGAAAGAAAATTTATTTTATCATTTAAAGCTGTGACCAAATTCCAATATAACATGCTAAATTTATTTAGATGCAACACCAATGTAATTGTTAGAAATTTTACATAAACTTTCTTGAACTTAACTCTGTGTTGTGTATGGGAGCAGCTTTTCAAATAGAAATGTCCTATTTATGTTTATTAAATGAAATTCAAATATTTTCCGCGAGACATCATCTAAGAGAAATGTAATGAATTTTCACCTTGATTCATGAGTTATTCTGTAAGCAGTTTTCTTCAGTTGAGTAAAATCTTCCAAGTGTTTCTCATTTTACCATTGGACTTATTGTTCTCTATACTTTTACCTATTTTCTTGAATGCTTTGTATTATCATGTGTTTCTCTTTTTGAACAAGGCAAACATATATTAATAGTGTCAAAAGTAAGTCTCCAAATAACTCACCAATGAGATTCTTACAAATTGTTTATGTTAAAATTTTCAATTTGTTTCTGTATTGCTACTGAAAAATGAAAATAAAAACAAGCCTGAGAGTAATTATTGACTAATAACTTGAAGATTGATGGGTGGACAAACTATATACATTTTTTTAAAAAGGAAATTCTTATGTTTGCCTATTTGATTATTTTATTGTTCTGATATATCAAAATTCACTTTTGTGATCCCTTTCAAGCTCTTAAAAGTAAATGGTAATATTTCAAATTATATTATCCAAACTTAAGTTATTTTTAGAAGTGTTAAATTACCAGTTTTTTTTTCAGCTTGTACAAGACAAAGACATACTTTTGCCTATAAAATATGATTAACAATTGATGGCTAGAATAAAGGATAGTGAATTATAGTGGTGTTCCTTCTTTAAAAATATTGCTAATAAGAATTTAGTGTTGCAAAATATAGATAGCTGCAAATACTTCTTTTTGACAACTTTGGATCCTGCAAAATAACAAAAATACAATTATTGATTTATTTGAGGGCTATAAATATATAGCCCAGTAAGCACATTTTCTTTTACTCTAAGGATGAACACTATTTCTACCCCTCTATGATTGTTTTTTTCTTTTACAATTAAATATAAAATTTAGTTACTATAATAAAAATAATTTATTACTTATGAGAAATTCTTATCTTAAATCTTAGGAATCTCATTTCTTCATGATTGCTTGATTTGTCAAGCTATTGAAACAAATTCATCCCCAAAGAATTTATTGTCGATATATTTTCCTAAATATATCAAAGCAGTGAGAATAAAAGTTACACGTTTTGAAACACATAGGTTAACTAATCCCATCTGGTGTTTGTTCTTATCAATGTTTGCTGACCTAACATGTAAATCAGGTTTTTTAGTTGACACAGATTTCTTCTTACTTGGACTGTCCTTCAAGATATTACCTTATGGCTAGTAAATAGATTTGAGAGAGTTTTACATGTAAGTAAATTAATTATTACTTTATCTGAAAAATGATTAAAATGCTTTTGCTTTTATTTTTATTTATTTATTTTTTTATTTCATCATATTATGGAGGTACAAATATTGTTAGGGTTACAAATATTGCCCCTGCCCCCTCTCCCTCCCCCCAATGTGTCCAATCCTCCGGTGGTGTGCATCACACACGTTATGGAAGCATACACCCCTTTCCTCCTCCCTCCCCCCTACTGCCTGCCCACCACCCGATAAAAAGTTTTGTTTTGATTTTTTTTTGACATTTTGGTTACATTGTATATCTTTGGCTCTCCCTAAGAAGGGTTAGAGTTATGCCCTTCCCTTCCAAAATACTTGCCACCTCCCTAAGATTGGGTCCTCCCCCTCCCGAATCCCTGGTGAGCATTGCCACCATTTAAAAACCATAGTTTTAATCAGTCAGTACCAATTTGATGGTGAGTAGATGTAGGGCCCATTTTCCATGTCTTGTGTCGCCTCACTTTGGATAACAGGCTTAAGCTTAATCCAGGATAACATAAGCGGTGCTAGCTCACCGTCATTTCTTAGGATTGAGTAATATTCCATTGTGAGGATATACCACATTTTAATTATGCACTCATGAATTGATGGGCTCTTGGGTTGCTTCCATGACCGTGCAATAGTGAATTGTGCTGCTATAAACATTTGGGTGCAGATGTCTTTATAATAGAATGTCTTATGCTCTTTTGGGTAGATGCCCAACAATGCTATTGCAGGGTCGAATGGTATTTCTATTTCTAGCTGTTTGAGGTATCTCCAAATTCTTTTCCACAAAGGTTGCACTAATTTGCAGTCCCACCAGCAGTGTAGGAGTGTTCCTGTCTCACCGCTTTTGCTTTTAAATTGTGTTTGTTTAAAATATATTTTAAGTTAGAATCAATTTATTTGCTCTAAAAAGTGAAAATAATGATTCCAATTGAAAAGATGATTTGAAAATTCTTATTAATACAGTTATATCATTCACATATATGCTTTTTCAAAACATAACTTGGTTACTAAAAAATTAAAAGACCAATTCTACCTTGATTTACTGTTTTAATTTATACCTATCTTTTTAAATTTTTTTTACCTATTTTTATTATTTCTAACTTTTACTACACCTTTTCCTTGCTCCTTCAAATTCAAAATTCTTTTTCTTTACCTTATTGTGATTTCAAAGTTGATTTGAACAAAAAAGCATTTTTATGACTCACTTAAATGTATCACTTTTAGAGACCCATCTGGGATATAGTAGTAGTAATATAATGGGAATGTCACTCTAACAATAGCAAAAAGCAAACAAACAAAAAATACTTAAAATCAACGATGAGATACCTTCTCTAGTATGTTATCTGTATTATAAGCAGTGTTTATGAATGTTTCTTAAAATATATTTATTAGATCAATAATTCACTCTGAAAGGCCCTCGAAGGACATTTTTAATTAGTTGTGGTACAATGACAGAACCAGTACTTAATCATTATTTCACAACTAAACATTAGACAATAATTTAACTGCTGAGTCTAAGCAAGTTATTCAGATTGTTATGTTATTTTTTTCTCAGTGAACTGGAATTTTCTTTGTATATTAAATGAATCTTTGAAAAAATATGTTTCACAATATTTAGGAAACACTTTATGTGTGTTCAATTTTACAGAGGTTAAAATGAAAATCATGACTACTAAAGCAGTAATTACTGAATTCTTATAACTCATATATAATAGTACTGTGATTTGAAAGAAAATTAAAAAAAGAAAAATAAGGAGAAATAGATGAAATGAAAGAAAAAGTTTTATCTAGACACATTGTTACTTTCCAATTTGAGATGACTGTCTATATACATTTCTTAAATAGCTCCAAAGAGACTTTTATGTCCTCTGGTAAATTATGGTAGTCTTATACAATAGAAATTTCTCCATACATTTAATCTTTTTCTTTTTTCTCCAACGTATTTAAACATTTTTCTCTTGTTACCTATTGCATGCAGTTGAGAAATCATGTGTCTTCCACATAGTGAAAAAACTTTTGTGCTCTTACAAGTGACTTTCTCTGTTCTTCTAACCCATTTTAATAAGCATGACAGCATCTCCTCATCTGACTTCTTTTATTTTTTTCAGTTATTATCACTACTTTTTCTCTACTCATCTATTGATTCTTTTTTAAATGAAAGTATATAAACACAATACTAAAATCCTGGAAAATTCTAAGTAAATTCAAATTGCAAGCGGATTATATTTCCATTGCTTATGTAGTAGACTGATATTTGGCACTTGGACCGTATTGACTATGAAATCATACCTCCTACCCAATATTTACCTTTGCTCAGGCAATTTCTACTCATATTTTAGATGTCTCAGCTTGACTCCCATTTCTTCAAGCAAGATTTCCTGGAGTCTAACTATGCCTCAATTCCTCCTCTTTTAGCTTTTATTACATCCCACATTTCCTCCTCATAGCATTTATCACAGTTGTGATTAAATAATCAATTATATTGTTGTCAACTTAAATAACAGAGAAGGAGACTTTCTAAAAGGAAATGGAACTTATATGGGAATAAGCATTGCAGTGGGAATACCCATGCCATAGTAAGCTATGCACATATTCAGGGTGGTAAAGGAAGACAAAGCTTTTAAAGAAAAAATGAGGATGATTACATAATTTGTTTGAGATAATTATCCTTAGCTACAAGAATCAATAACAAAGGTGGTACCATTCTGAGATTAGAAAGGCAATTTCTGGGCAGATATGTTTGTACAAGTATTTTTTGTGTGTAAGGTTGTGATGACTTCTGTGTAAGTTGTGTTTTTTTTAGCCTTTTGTGATAGTTCTTGTTATCAGGCATGAGAACCCTCTTTTTATAGGCTTCCTGGGGACTGTCAGTGTCTTTAAATCAAGTGCCTTCATTTTAATTCTGACAACTTTAATATTATTAATATGAATATTTACATAACTGTAATCCCACAGAAATGTAAATTTATTGAGAGCAGTTTTTTCCCCCCTCTGGTTCACTTCTATATTACCTGTATGTAACACAGTAGGTGCTGTACTTCCTGCTTCTAGCCACATGGTTGATGCCCACAAATAGTTATTAAATGTAATTATTTATGAAGTTATTTATCATTTTTCTCAGTGGAAGTACAAATTTCAGCAGACATAGAATTCTGGGCCTGCTGGTGGCCCAAATGGAAAAGTTGATGGTTTTAGCTGATGTCTAACAGAGAAAACAAAGAATGCTCTTATTCTCAATTCGTGGAGAACAAAATGTTAGATGAGAGAGGGACCCGCTAATTCCTGAGGAAATGAGCTGGTGCATGGTCTAGAGATAAACCACCTGTAGTTGTTAAAAGTAAAGCGATGAGTAGTAGGTAGGGTAGGCAGGGCTGAGGAAGACAAAACAAAGGTTAAAACAAAGTTAAGAACATATGGGGAGAATAACATCTGGGAACTTGTTTTGCTGTGATGGAGTCAAGTTATTATGGTTAAGAAAGGAAAGTTGCTACATAGTTCAAGAAGTCTGAGGAGCCAGGAGTAGAGTGAAAGCCTCAATTACTCATGGGCTGAAAGAGTTAGGAAGAATGGGTACTAAAAACTGAGTTCAGAGCCAAACCAGGAGAGGATTGTTCCCAAATGCCAAACTGAGACTCAGTGAGGCCAGAAGTATCATAGTGTTGAGGTGAGGTAATTGTGAATGCTGAAGGGATGGAGGTACTCGAAACCAGGCATCTGAGATGATGCCCCTGGACACTGCAGGACTGGAGTGTAGTTTGATGCCCATACCACACCTTCTTGGAAAACTTCTGTGGCTTTCAGTGATCTTTCTTGTGGAGAGTAGTATTATATGAGCAAGATAAGGAGGGAGGGCAGGATCTAGGCTTAAAACAGCCACACTCAGGTAGTCAAAGCAGACAAGGTTATTATGTCAGAACACTCTGTTTGCCTCAGTTAACCTGCTTGGTTCCTATACCAGCCACAAAGGAGAACATCATGTGGTATGCCAGGATATGCCAATATCCTGATGACTCTTTGGCAAAATGTTGAAATAAAAGAAGTTGGCCATAGAGATCTTTCTTTGCTGCTTTCTATAATTATAACCTTCCTCTTAGTGGTTTTCTTTCCAAGTCTACTGGGACTTTCAAGCCGCCCTAAACCAGTACTTTTCAAAAATAAGCAAGCATCAGATCTCCTAGAAGGTTTTGTTAAACTCAGATTGCAACTCTGACACTCAGAATTTCTGATTCAATAGGTGTGACTGGGACTCAGTAATTTGCATTTCTAGCAAGTTCCCAGTGGATGCTGATGCTACAAAATTTAGTTATCTCATGAAAAAAGCGTATACAAATAGGTGAATGAATGAAATTCACAAAAATTTTCCTGGATTCATTAGATTTTTGAAAAGTAAGAACTATGTGTTAAGTGAGAGGAGTCTCTAATGAGAAGAACCTCAGGCAACATGATGAGCAAATGAAGGAGGAAACTTCTGAATTGTGAGAAAGGATTTTCCTGAGCAGGGTGTTGACATATTTGGCACAACTAAACTGCTTCTTTTGTTTTAGTCCCTTCCTCCACTTCTGAATCCACAAATCTGCAAGTTATTTTCTTCGTTTCCCAATTTTGCCATTTCACATAGAGCAATTCTAATACAGGTGGTAAAATGGAAATTGTGTGCCCAAAGGAGAGGAAGGTGGGAGAGGTATGCAGGTGAGTCTTGTAAGTTAGAAACTACCACTTTCATATATTTGGGTCATCACCAAAAGTATTTCAAAGTCAGTTAAGAATTATCTTTCCTTAAGTGTCTCACCAAGTTTGAGCATATTGTATTGTTTGAAAGCATCTGTGAGAAAACCATTTATTTCTTTCTTGGATACTTTTTCAGCATGGCACCTGTTACAAAGTAAATTAGACTCCATGGGACTGCAATATTCCTTTCTCTTACATCACATGGCATTTCAGTAAAAACACATAAGAATGCTTCCATTTATAGGGATTATATTTTTAGTGGTGTTTTATTTAGGCTATTTTTAATATAATATTCTAGTAGAAGCGCTAATTGCTATAGTGACCTCAAAGGTGGAATTTTACTTCAAATTCAATGGATTGATTTTGCATCTTTACCTAAGCCTTAGGTCAAATGGCCTAAAGCTAATAATTACAACAAATTATTATTTTGCACTTCAGCCTGTACTAGGGAGGCAGAATAGAGTCCATTGGAAGGTGAGCTATGGAAGAATAGAGTCCATTGGAAGCTGTCAGTCATATGGGCTCATTGGTTGATTGGCTGTTAAGAGATTTTGTTTTTGTTTTGTTTTGTTTTGTTTTGTTTTGTTTTGTTTGTAGAGACAGGGTCTCACTATGTTGCCCAGGCTGGTCTTGAACTCCTGGCCTCAAGAGATCCTCCTGCCTCAGCTTCCCAAAGTGCTGGGGCTATAGGTGTGAGCCACTGTGACAGGCCAAGGCCTTGTATTTTTAAGACGGTAAATGTGTTTTTTAAGAATTCAGAGCTTCTCAGTTTCCTTATTCAAAAAATGTTTTTAAGTACTTAATATATGATAAACATTCAATGTTTTTTCCATATTTTCTTTTCTTTTCTTTCTTCTTTTTTTATTTCTTTTTTTTTTCCTGCCAAATTCGTTTTGTTTTTTCTTTCCTTTAATCACAGATAGAAAAGAGATTCTGTGTGTCCCTTAAGGATTCTTCAGCCAAGATACCTCCAATCATATCACAACAGACAGGGTAATTTCTTAGATATTATCTGTTTACTAGCCCAACCACGTTAGTATTTGGAAAATAGAAAGGGTATGCAAGTTGCTGCCATAAACTCAAACTGTATCTCTTCTCCTTATATATCAGCTTTGAGACTATTTCTTGTAACATATTAGAAGGGAACTACTAGAATTAAGGTCCATTGTCATTTAGTATTACTCTACATTTATGAACAAAAATAGGAAAACTGAGTCATTTATTCTATTTCAAATTGACAATTTGATTATTGTGATAATGAATTTCCTTAGCAGTTTGGTTTTTTATATTCAGCACTACATTGGGCCCTATTGCAAAAGATTTCTTTGCATTACTCTAACAGTTTGGTGGATCACCTTACAATGTGCTACAGTTACCAATACTGATATTTAACAGTGAATAAGCTTGAGCCTGCACACAAAGGGCTTTATAGCCTTAGTAAATTGAATTGCAATAGAGATTTTTCAGATGCCAGAATTGAGCCCATTTAAAACCAAGCATAGAAAATGTTGGACCCTCATGTTTAAAAAAAGAGAGGAAAAAAAGACTCCTTATTTGATATTACACCAAAAAAAGTATTTTTACAAAATGACTTCTAGGCAATTGCTATGACTTTTCTAGGCACTTCCTCAGCTACTCCAACTGACCCAGTTACTCCTCCTGCTACTATAGCTACTTTGCGAGACCCAGCTTCTCCAATCACTTACTCTGTCCAGTGGACTCTGTCTATGTCAGGTCGCTTCGGTTGCCCTAACTACTTCCATCAAACCAGATCCTAGGATTAACTAAGCTTCTCCCTCATGTGATGTAACTCCTTCTCCAAATGCACATTCCTTTTTTCTATAAGCCGAGCTGCTCTTGACTGAACCAGCTGTTCCTTACTAATTCAACCATTCTTATCTTTAAACCAGATATTTCTATTTATCAAACTCTAACCTTACCTTTTATGACAATCACATTTCATCTGTTCATATTCATATTTCATATTCTCTTTGAATGTCTTAATACTGGAGCCAGCTTCTTGTCCACTGAATTTCTACTTCCTCCACAGCCTTAGGACTTACATATTAATTGTTATTTTGTCCACTTTAGTACAGTGGGTTTGGGGCTCCTGTTCCTGTTTCTTATTTGTGTTTCTGACTTTACCCTATTCAGGTCCCCATCCTCTTTCTCTTCTTTCAGAACTGTGCTTACTTTGGGTAGAGTTCTTTTAGGACTTTGAGTAGAGTTCTTTTAGAACTCTACCCGAAGTAAAAAAAATAAAATTAGCAGTAGAACCCTGTTTCCACCTAAAAACATACATAGATGCACTAAATTAAAAAGAAACAAGTAAAAAGTGATAATGCTCTGATAGGGAGTCTTACCCTCTTGACTTCTGATTTTCCCAAGTGAGCATCTAAGGCAGAAGCATTAACACAATTTGGAAATCAATGACCCAGGACAAGAGTTGGCAAAGTATGGCCATGGTTCAAATTCAGCCCACTGTCTGTTTTTGTGCAGCCTTTGAGTTAAGGATGGTTTTAATGTTCTCACAAATGATTGGAACAAAATAAAAAGAGGAAAACTATTTCATGTCATACAAAAAGTAAATTAAATTAAAATTTCAGTGTCTGTGAATGGAGACATATTGAAATATAGTCAGGTCCATTTGTCTATGTATGACTGACAATATCAGAGCTGAGTAGTTATGGCAGACATTATGTGACTCGAAAACCCTAAATCATTTACTATCAGCCCCTTTAGAGAAAAGTATTGTCTGATACATGTGTAGAATATGGGCTCTCACAGTTGTTCATTTCTAGAAATCATGGTGCACTTTGAGAAACACAATAAAATACAACTATATATTCAAACTTAAGTAACTAAAAACAACATTGATAAAGAAATTACATATTTTAGTACATGTAAGCATTATGGTATCAAAGGCTTAAGAAATATCTGTGGGAAACAAAGCTTACCATTAAATAAAAAATATATATATATAAATTCAGAGAAGAAGGCACCATTATTCCATTTTATCCACATAATACTTTAGTCCAGTTTACTGAACACCAGTGTTTTGATGTACATCATTTCAGAAGTTTTAAACCAGGGGCTCCTGGTATTGACTGACCTTCAGACCTTTTCCTGACTCAGGTCTAATAGGGACAAGGAAAAGATTACAATTCATTTCACCTGACAACTCTGTCTTGCCCAAGGCTAGCAGGATGGTTATGCTCTGGGTTAATCCATACCCTCCTTGGTTCAGTGCTTGGTAAATTTATGAGAGATATATGACTAAAATAAAACATATGTTAAAAGTTAATCTATTTTTAAAATCTAGTAAACTTTTATTGAGATAATTTTGAGATTTTGAGATGATCCTTGAAGAATCAGAGGCATTTTGACAGGTGGAAATGGAATTGGAGTATTAGTTTAGATGGATGGGACAGCTTAAACAGAAATCCATAGGTGTGAGAATACAGTATGTATTTGAGAAATAGAAGTAATCCCAAATGATTAAACCAAATATAAACATATATGAAATCAATTTGTAAATATAGGTTGCAATTATAATGTGAACTGTCTTGAATGTAAAACTAATTTGGCAAAGCAGCAAAGAGCCTCTCAATTTTTCAGAAACTGGAGGAATATGATCAGATCTGTGCTTTAGAATTGAAGTCACTAAAATGGTGTGCACGTAACCAAGGTTTGGACAGTGTAATTTATTGGATATTGAAGAAGATATTGGGATATTGAAGAAGATATTAGAACTTCTTCTTATATTTATTTTTAATCTACAATATTAAAAAATATGAGCTGGCCGGGCGCTGTGGCTCACGCCTGTAATCCTAGCTCTTGGGAGGCCGAGGCGGGCGGATTGCTCAAGGTCAGGAGTTCAAAACCAGCCTGAGCGAGACCCCGTCTCTACTATAAATAGAAAGAAATTAATTGGCCAACTGATATATATATATAAAAAAAATTAGCCGGGCATGGTGGCGCATGCCTGTAGTCCCAGCTACCCGGGAGGCTGAGGCAGAAGGATCACTCGAGCCCAGGAGTTTGAGGTTGCTGTGAGCTAGGCTGACGCCACGGCACTCACTCTAGCCCGGGCAACAAAGCGAGACTCTGTCTCAAAAAAAAAAAAAAAAAAAAAAAAAAAAAAAAAATATGAGCTTTTAAACATTTAATGTGTGGGTTGATCTGGCACAGGAATTTTGTTTGTGTCAAATATAGTCCTATGTCATATGTGTTCAATAAACTATCCTTATGGAAGTGTAGAGATTTCACTACAGGTGGGAATGATAGTGAACCCCCCACTTTCTAGCTTTCAGTTCAGTTATGTATTGCCATTTATGCCCTCCTAGTGGATTTCTGCACTTGTTATCAGTTTTAACTAAGCATAACTTCACAAAACAGATGAATGTCTTACCAAAAAAAAATGTGAAGATCATTCTAACAATGCAAGCACTAGCAACCACCAAAAAATGGCAGTAATGCCACTACTCTAATTACAAATTTCCCTCATTATACTGGTGATCATAATTACTGTTATAATTATTGTTATGGTCATCAATGTAATATGGGCAAATAATTATAGTCTAATAATAATTGGACAAAAATGCATTATTAAGAGGAGAATTTGATGTATACATAACTGTCCACTATTATTATTCACATAGATTATTAACCACATTTAGGAAGCTATTTAAAATATTTTTTTATCTTTATCTCACCCTATAATCTCTTCTATTTTACTGTTGTTTTATCATATGTAAAACTTTTAGCCCAATACACAATGTTATAAATAAATACTGCTACATATATCAGGGGCTGTCATCACAAATATTTTACTGGCAAGTGTGAATAATGACCAAACTTTTGAATATAGTAAAGCAGAGATGATAGATCTTCAAGAAGTGATCTAGAATGAAGAGAGCAGTTGGAAGGTGTTTATACCAACCCTATTATGAACTGGGATTGTGGCAAGTACAAAAAGAAAGGAAGTGGTATTCATAGAAAACATTATGGGATGTCATGGATGAGATGGAAAAGTCGGAAAGCACATTGATGCTGAAAACATGAGTGACTGATGCCTAGATGAGATGTATGTGCAACGACATTAAGTTGGGAAGAGGAGCTGAATATGGGAATGTAAACTCCCTTTTGTCTTTATTTTTAACAGAGAAATACTAAAAAAATTACTTAGTTGTTTTTATGGGTGAATTTCTTGAACAGACTCTGACAATCTAAGTGATCACTGCAAAGTCAAAGGCTAACAGAAGAAATTAATTGGTCTGTATTTTTATTTTATTTATTTGTTTATTTATTTATTTATTTTGATTTCAGCATAATATGGGGCTACAAATGTTTAGGTTACATATGTTGCCTTTGCCCCACCTGACTCAGATCTTCAAGTGTGCCCATCCCCCAGAGAGTGCTCATTCACACCCATTAGGTGTGAATATACTCATGCCTTCCTCCCACATCTCATTTGCCCAACACCCGATGAATGTTAATATTATATGTGTACTTAAGTGTTGATCAATTAATACCAATTTGATGGTGAGTAAATGCGGTGCTTGTTTTTCCATTCTTGTGATGGATACTTCACATGAATCTGGGTGCACCTAAGTTTGGTGTACAAATATTTAGAATTGTTACGTCTTCTTGTTGAATTGTACCCTTCACCATTATGTAATGAACATCTTTATCTTTCAAAATTTTTGTTGATTTGAAGACTAAGTAATCTGAAATCAAAACTGCTATACCACCTTTCTTTCCCGCTCTGTTGCTCATACTGGAGTGTAGTGACACAATGTTACCTCACTGCAAACTCAAACTCATGGCCTCTAGGGATCATCTTGCCTCTACCTCCTGAATAGCTAGGAGTACCAGCGTATACTACCATACCCAGCTAATTTATTTTTATTTATTTTTGTAGAGATGGGGTCTTGCTATGTTGCCCAGGCTTGTCTCAAACTCCTGGTCTCAAGTGAACTTCCCATCAGTATATGATCTCATCCTGACATCAGTGAAAGCCACCCCAAATCAGTATTTTGAACAATTCTGTTGAATTGATCTCACATAGTTCTTTAACTGAAATACCCTAGTACAGGGTCAGCCATGGGATCTTGGGATGACCTCACAGGCTTGAGTCCTGTATTTCTTTTGAATATCTTATTGCCCTCACATGGATGGGGTTAAAAAATTGCCCCAAAATGGAAAACAAGAGTGTAGGTCCAGGGTCCCGGCTCAGGACCCTTTCCACCCCCTTCTCCTACCGTCAACCTACCTGCATGATACTGCTGAGCCCTGCCGCTTCAAGGCATGGAGATGTCTGCAGAGAAAGGTGTTATGCCCAAAGCATAGGGGCCTCTGAGAACACTGGCACCCATATGTCCCAGACCCCTTAAGAAAGAATACTGTATTATTCTATGGTTTGGAAACTAAGAAACCCCATATAAAAGTTTTTCAGGTACCAAACCTTGGAGAACTTCCAACAAACTGTCCCTGTCTAAAATACGAAGCCCCATCAGTAAACAAGGATTACTCTGCACAGAGAGCAATCAACCTGTACTATAGTTCCTCACTGTTAAACATGAATAAACAGTCAATTACTCAAAAATATTATGAGGAAACCTACTTGAAAAACAGCAAAGACAAACCAATTCAAAGAAAACTAGTAGAAACAAATAATATATGGAAAGCTGAATACTTAAAAATTACTATACTATATTTTATTTACTCAGAAAAACATGTATGAAAACTGTTGCACACAGATAACAATGACTATCTAAAAAAAGAAATAGCAATATAAGCATGTTATTTTAAAACATGACAATGTCAACGCAAAGATATAGTAGCTTATATTTTTAAATCTTGGTGAAATGGAAACAAGAGGAAAAAAGACACAAGAGTAGATATGGTGGACAAGATCTCTGTTGCTCTTCATAGGCTTTGTAGTGTGTGTGTGTACATATATAGATAACTTAAATATAAAAAGTATACAGGCACCCCTCGGTATTCCCAGGGGATAAGTTCCAGGACCCTCAGGAGATATCAAAATCAGAGGGGCACAAGTCCTTTCTATAAAATGGCATAATATTTACATATAATCTATACAAGTTCTCCCACATACTTTAAGTCATCTCTAGAGAGATTACTTATAATACCTAATTCAATGTAAATATTATGTGAATAATTGTGTTGCATTTTTATTTGTATCATTTTAGTTATTATTTTCATTGTCCTTTTTTTTTTTACCCAAAATTTACAATCCGTGATTGAATTTGTGGGTATGCAAGCCAGGAACACAAAAGGCCAACTCTACTCATAACATAAAAAGAAATGCTGTTTTATGCATTGGTAACAGGTAACTTAGGTTTGTATGCCAGGTGCTTCACTGGATAAATTAATTAATCTCTCTAAGGCTCCACTTTCTCCTCTGTGATAGCACATTTTAAATAATTGAAATAAACTTCATTTATTTAAATTACATAAAATGTTAGCACATTGTCAGACACATAGTAAGTGCTCACTAAGTGTTAGTGTTGTTATTATGCATAGAGTAACAGAAGTAAAAGAATAGTAGTGATTACAGTTATATTATAAAAAAAGATGATTTGAATTGCTTAACATTAACTGTGTATGAATTTTTCAAGCAAGTTGGCAAATGAAAATCTAGTAAATCTTTTTACTCCTCTTTCCCCCCAAATATATGCTATTTGGTTAATAGTTCATAATCATGACTCCCTCTGCATTTCAACCTTGAGTATTTTTTAAGTTGTCACTACCACATCCCAACTATTCTTAATATTCTGTCATCCAGAATTTATAAGTGGACTTTCATCTTTAGCCCTAAAATTGGTGGGGGGCAGGAGGTGAGAGACATATCAGTCAGTATCTATGACATCACTAATTTTCAACTCATATATAACTATATTCCACATGCATTTTATCCATGAGTCTCCCCCTTTTTTTGGTAATAGGGATTATTGTGAAGTCATTTTAAATAAAAGTTTAAGCAAAAACATAATATCATAAGGGGTGCTTAAAGTAATGGAATCTTTTCTTTTACCGAAAATTTTATTTTAAACCCTCCCAATTATCATCTTCATTGACAATATAATCGGACTTAATGCTGAGTTGCTGTTAATTTTTAATGCTACTTATGCTGTTTAATACAGTGTATAATTTGACACTGAATCTTTTAGTAGAACTAAGCTTTGACATCCTCGACAATCATCCACTCAAAACTAATATTTTTAATCAATTAACATCCTCTTTACCCCCACTCTACCCATATTTCATACTAAAATATATATAGCAGTATAGATTTTGTTTTTACATTTTAGAATCCTTACACATGAAAGTTCACTTTTAGAAGGACAAAGTCATGAGAAATAAAAATTTCCCTTAGGCTTAAAAAAATGGTTACAGTTATAAACTCTTATAGCTGAAAGTAACGACTTGTTAGCAAATTTTCAGCTGTAGACTTTTTCTGTTAAGTAATGTCACTGGCATCTAACTAATCTACATGAAGCAGAGTATTTAGAGTCTGTTATTTTAGAGAAAAGGATCATTGCACAATTGTAGAGTTCACTTACATCTTTGGGAGAGTTTTTACCACTAGCTTTCCTGTGAGTTTCATCACGAGTTTAGAATGCATTTCTTAAGCATTAGCTTAATAAGACCAGCTAGTGTTTCAAATGGGTGCATAGCTCCCATTCCCTTGGGAATATGTGGGTGCCTGTCTAGTCTGGATTTCAAACACTGATCAAGAGTCATAATTAAAGTATAGATGCAGTTTCATGAATATTCAATCACTCCATAAAAAGAATTAACTTCAGCCATAGATCAATTACATGAAAGTTGATAAACTGCTTTAGCAAGTATGATATTTTCAAGGAACAAATTCAGGTATGAGAGAAATGTCATTTTTACATTATTTTTCTATAATGCAGATGAATAACTTTGTGTGATAACTGCAAGTTTAATGTAGTTCAATTTCCAGGTTTTTTCATGTTTTTGGTTTAGACTCCATCATAGTCTGTTCTCATATTTTCTGCTCCACTCTTTCCCCCTGGGATGGCATCTGAGGTCCAGGGTGGGTGGCATTGGAAGGTTGCTGTGATTTGCACAATGCTAAATCATGGAAGAAATCACCAACACCACTTTTTCAGTCTATGTGATATAACTTACTCCTTGGGTCCTTGTTTTTCAGAATGTGAGAGGTTGAGGTCTGCTGCCAAGAAGCCTATGTTCCCACTTGGTCACTAGCTCTACTGTCCACTGTAGTCCACTCTAGCACTGGAAGATAAATCTCCTGGTCCCAACTAAGATCTGCTTGGGATAATGCAAACTTCCGCACTGTTCGTTGTTACACAAGAACCTGCTCACTACAATATATTGGGTTTACATGTAGGCTCTGAAAGGCTCTCTTGGATTCTGTAGATGACAATTCTATTATTTTCTCTCTTACCTTCATTGTGAGGGGGAGTCTATGGTGTGTGCCAGGCAAAAAAGTGAAGCACAGTTCATCTCTACTCTTAAATTCTCATAACTATCTGAGAGTTTTACCCACCTACCTCCACTCCACCCCCAACTAACTCTAGATGTTCTACTGGATGCAGAGATTCCACTCAGTGTTTAATCCTTTTATGTTTTGCTCCAATTCTACTTCCTGTCTAAGCTTGTAGGTGTTTGTTTGGCTTAGTAGAGGATGATAGTATCAAGCATCATAAAGGAAAACAACAACAGAACAAGTCTGCTAATACCTTCCCTGATTATGAAGCCATATGTCTTAGAAAGTCATGCTTAGGACTCATAATCCTGGGAGTGTGTTAAACTGTGATTGAGTGTTTTGAGTAGAAACTGATCCATAAAATATCACTGGATGGAAATCATGACTTGAAAATCAATGCACTACATCCAAGTAATGTACTATAAACAACTGAAAACTCCCTTCAATCACAACATTTAAGGATATCAAATGCCATAACAATTAAAAGTCAGGAAAGTGAAAAGAAAAGAAAAGGCAAGGGAGAAAGGAATGTTGCAGCCCTACATCTTATATTATTTGAGATCCAGTCCCTTCAGGTTCAATTTAACCAAAATTCACACAATCCACAATTTCCTCATTCTCTGACCAATCCTGTCACCTCATATCTATTGAGTTGTACTATGCCCGCAACACACATTATCTGTGTTTTCCCTTTTCAAAAATTCCATCAATTCTCTCCAAAGAAATGCTCTTATGAATTTCCAACTTCTTCTGAGTATCTCCAACATTCTATTAGTCTGGAGGTGGGAGTCAACCAAAGATCATACAACAGAGTCTTAGACACTTCTTTTTCAAGTGCTGTCTTGGACATGTAGCTTAAAGCATTGGAAAGTGGAGGGTACTTATGGTCTTAGGACCACAGATAAACTGAGGAAGAAAGCTAATATTTTAGCAACTGTTACACATGTGCAAAACTTAAAGAATACTTTTACAATAGGAGTGATAGCTCTAATATTTGTCAGAATTCCTGCTGGAACTTGCCCTGGCTCTGGTAATTACTCAATACCCAAGAAATAATGTTTGGATCTTTGAAACAAGTCTTTTAGTAAGTTGAAAGGAAAAGGCAGGAAAAATGAGAAGAAAGTTGTCATAAGTAGGATAAATTTTTTTTGAAATATTAAAGTTATTTATCTTTGTTTAAATAAAATGAAAATAATATTGCAAGCAGAAATATATCTCTAACTTTTGAATATATAATGTGCCATATTTATATTGAGGAATTTTATACTCCAAATTTCAATCACAAGTTATTTTTACAATTTCTTTTTATTTTTTTCTGATAAGAATCAGTTTAACTTAATTGTACTTAACTATTATAATTTACATTTCTCTCTAATAAAATAGGGCATTGAGCAGAATAATTTGATATGCCTGTGCATAGGCACCAAATTTAAATTAATTTTGTATTTTTTCTACATTAGGTAAAAATGTAAAACCATAGTGACTATTTGCGAAAGTAATTGCATAAAGTTAACAACATTTGAATTCACAGAACCATTTTTATAGACCAAAAAAAAAAATAGAGGCAGCAGAATATAAAAGTAGGTAGATTAGACTGACTAATCATTAATAATGTTTATTTGAACTCCACCTCCTTCTTTAGCACAATATTCTTTAACATAAAACAAAAGATATGTGTGGGCTGTTTACTTGTTCTATATTTCATATTCTAAGGAGAAATATTTGCAACTAATTACCATGTTCAGAAAAGAAACCATTCACATGGAAAATGAAATTTGAAAAACAAAGTACATGTATTTATGCTCTAATAGTGCAAGAAGGGACTTACACATCATTTTTTTCAAGATGTGAATTCCAGGTTCTTGATTATATTCTCCCTAAGTTATGTTGTCCTTTGTGTATGTGTATGTTTTAAATGTATTCAAAATGCCCTATTTTATTTTTCATGTTTAAATTATAGTACAAATTTTCCCCATTTGTATTTATCTCCATTTGCCTATCATTTTATAATATTTAAATAGAAGAGAGATAAGAAAATCAAGTAAGAGAAATCTGTACTAAGGCAAAAATTATAAGAATCAACCTGTAACAGGATGGTATGGGTCCTTTTTTTATAATTCCAAAAATATTAGGGGAGTACAAATGTTTTTGTTACATGGATACCTTGTACAATGCTTGAGTCAGGGCTTTTAGTGTGCCATTCAACAGAATAGTGTTCATTGTACCCAATAGGTAAGTTTGTAACCCTCACCCCTTCCCAGACTTCCCCCTTCTCAGTTTCCATTTGTGCCCAACATTTAGTTCCCACAAATCGAAGTACTGGTCTCCAGTTCCATCTAAGTTGCTGTGAAAGACATTATTTCATTCCTTTTTATGGCTGAGTAGTACTCTATACACACACACACACACACACACACACACACACACACACACACACACACTATATTTACTTTAGACACTCATGAATTGATGGGCACTTTAAGCTGATTCCACATCTTTGCAATGGTGAATTGTGCTGCAATAAACATTTGAGTGCAGGTATCTTTTTGATTGAATGACTTATTTTGCTTTGGGTAGTTACCTAGTAGTGGGAAGTCTACATTTATTTTTTTGAGGAATCTCCATACTGTTTTCTGTAGAGGTTGTACTAACTTGCAATTCCACCAACAGTGTGTAAGTGTTCCTTTCTCTCTTCATCCATGCCAGCATCTATAGTTTTCTGATTTTTTTATAATAGCCATTCTGACAGGGTTAAGGTGGTATCTCACTGTGGTTTTACTTTGCATTTCCCTGAAGATTATTGATGTTGAGCATTTTTTCATATGTTTGCTGGTCATTTGTCTACCTTCTTTTGAAAAACTTCTGTTCATGTATTTTGCCCACTTTTTAATTGGGTTGTTTGTTTTTCTTCCTGACTTGTTTGATTTCTCTGCAGATTCTGTCTGGGTATTAATGTACAGTTCGCAAATATTTTCTTCCATTCTGTAGATTGTCTATTTACTCTGTTGATTACTTCCTTTGCTGTACAGAAGCTTTTTAATTTAATTAAGTGTCTTATTTATTTTTGTTATTGCTGTATTTGCCTTAGGAGTCTTAGTCACAAATTCTCTGCCTAAGCTGATTTCTGTAAGAGTTTTTCCTATATTTTCTTCAAGAATTTTTATGGCTTCATGCCTTACATTTAACTCTTTTATCCATCTTAAATTAATTTTTGTTTATGGTGAGAAATAGGGATCCTATTTTTATTCTTCTGCATGTGGCTATCCAGTTGTCCAGGCACCATTTATCGAATAGGGCTTCCTTTCTCTAGTGTTTGTTGTTATCTGCTTTGTCAAAGATCAATTGGTTGGGGTAGATGGTTTTATTTCTAGGTTCTCTGTTCTGTTTCATTGGTCTGTGTCTCACCTTTATACCCATACCCTGCTGTTTTGGTTATATAGCCTTGTAATTTGAAGTCAGATGATGAGATTCCCCCAGATTTCTTCTTTTTGCTCAAGTTTGCTTTGGCAATTTGGGCTCTTTCTTGGTTCCCAGTGAAATATAGAAATTTTTTTCTAGATCTGTGAAATACAATGTTGGTATTTTGACATGGATTGCATTGCATCTGTAAATTACTTTAGGCAGTATGGACATTTTAATGATGTTTATTCTACCAATCCATGGGCATGGGATATTTTCCACTTGTTTGCATAATCTATGATTTCTTTAGTCAATGTCTTGAAGCTCTCCTTGTAGAGCTCTTTTACCTCCTTGGTTAACTATATTTCTAGGTATTTTGTTTTCTTTGTAGCTATTTTAAATTGTATTGAGTCTTTGATTTTGCTCTCAGCTTGATTGTTATTAGAATATAGAATTGCTGCTGAATTGTTTGCATTGATTTTTGTAACCTGAGGCTTAGCTGAATTTACTTATCAATTCTAGGAGTCTTTTGGTGTAGTCTTTAGGGTTTTCTAGATAAAAGATCATATTGTCAATGAACAGGAATAGTTTAATCTTCTCTTTCTTGATTTGGATAGGTTTTATTTCTTTTTATTGCCTGAATGCTCTGCTCTGGCTAGGGCTTCCAGTACTAAGTTGAATGGAAGTAGTGACACTGGGCACACTTATCTTGTTCCAGTTCCTAAGAGGAATGCTTTAAACTTTTCCCCATTCAGTATGATGGCTGTGGGTTTGTCATATATGACTTTTATAATTTTGAAGTATTTCTTCCTATGCCTAGTTTTTGAGACTTTTTATCATGAAAGGGTGCAGGATTTTATTGAATGTTTTTTCTGTATCTGTTGAGATGAACATGTGGTCTTTGTTTTTGCTTCTGTTTTGTGGTGAATCATGTTTATCAATTTGCTTATGTTAAACTATCCTTGCATCCCTGGGATGAAACACACTTGATTGTGGTGAATTACCTTTTTTATGTGCTGTTGGATTTTGTTTGCTAGTATTTTCTTAAGGACTTCTGCATTTCTGTTCATAAGTAATATTGGTTTGTAGTTTTCATTTTTTGTTGTGTCCTTTCTTGGATTTGGTATCAAGGTCATAGTCATTTCAAAGAATGAGTTAGAGAGAATTCCCTCCTTCTTAATGCTAAGGAATAAATTCTGAAGGATAGAATTTATTTGTTATTTGTATGTTGGGTACAATTCAACTAGGAATCTATCTGGTCTAGGGCTATTTTTATTGGTAGATGTTTTATTACTGCTTCAATTTTGCTATTTATTTTCGGTCTGATCAGGATTTCTACTTCTTCCTGATTCAGGTTTGGGAGTTTGTGTGTTTCCAGGACTCTATCCCTTCACTATACATTTTCTACTTTGTGTGTGTATAGATTTTCATAATATGATATTTTTTATTTTTGTGATATCGGCTATTACGTCTCCTTTTTCATTTATGATTGAGCTTATTTGATTCTTTTCTGTTCTATTTCAGGTTAATCTAGCTAGAGTTCTATTGATTTTGTTTATCTTTTCAAAGAACCAACTATTTGTTTTGTTGATACTGTACATATTTTGTTGTTGTTTCCATTTCATTTGGTTCTCCTCTGAGCTTTATTTTTTTTCTTCTCCAAGCTTTGAGTTGGATTTTTTCTTCTTCTCCTTTTTTGTTTATTTTTTCCTTTTTTTGAGACAGAATCTCACTTTGTTGCCCAGGCTAGAATGCCCTGGTGTCAGCCTAGCTCCCAGCAACCTCAAACTCCTGGGCTCAAGCAATCCTTTTGCCTCAACCTCCCAAGTAGCTGGGACTACAGGCATGCACCACCATGCCCGGCTAATTTTTTCTTTATATTTGTAGTTGGCCAATTAATTTCTTTCTATTTTTGGTAGAGATGGGGTCTTGCTCTTGCTCAGTCTGGTTTCCAACTCCTGACCTTGAGCGATCCACCCACTTCAGCCTCCCAGAGTGCTAGGATTATAGGCATGAGCCGCATTTTTTCTTCTTTTTCTAGTCCCTTGAGGTGTGACATTGCGTTGTTAATTTCTGATCATTCTGTCTTTGTAACGTAAGTATTAATATTTAGGGCTGCGAATTTCCCTCTTAATACTCCCTTTTCTATATCCCATAGACATTGGGTGCTTGTGTCATTATTGTCATTCTGTTCAAAAAATCTTTTGATTTCCATCTTAATTTTGTCATTGATTCAAGGATTATTCAGCAGCTGGTTGTTTAGTTTCCATAACTTTGTGAAGAGTTGAGAGTTCTTTTTTGAGTTAATTTCTAGTTTTTTTTCCACTGTGATCTAAAAAGATACATGGAATGATTTAAAGTTTTCTGAGTTTCTGAGACTTGCTTTGTAAGCTAACACATGATCTATCTTGGAAAATGTCCCATGTGCTGATGAGAAGAATGTATACTCCGCAGTTTTAGTGTAGAATGTTCTGTAGATGTCTGTTAGGTCTATTTGTTCTAGAGTCCTGTTTAAGTCTAGTGTTTCTTTGTTTATCTTGTACCTTGATGAGCTGTCTGTCCAGTTCTGTCAGTGGAGTATTAAAGTCCGTAGCAAATATGGTTGTGCTGTTGATTTCTTTGCTTAGATGTAGTAGTATTTTATTCATGAATCTGGGAACTCTTGTGTTAGGTACATATATATTTAGGACTGTTATATCTGATTGCTGAATTATTCCTTTTAATATTGTATAATGACCATATTTGTCTTTTTTACCATTGTTATTTTAAAATTTATTTTATCTAATATGAGAATAGCTATTGTTGCTCACTTTTGGTTTCCTTTCATATGGAATATTTTTTCCCATCCCTATACCTTGAGTCTATGAGTATTCTTACAAGTTGGATGGGTTTCTTGGAGATAGCAGATACATTGGGTATGTTTTTTATCCATTCAGCAAGTCTATATTTTTCAAAAGGAGCGTTAAGATGGTCTATGTTCAATGTTAGTATTGATATGTGAGATACTATTCTGTTCATCATGTTGCATGACAACTAGTTGCTTTGTTTCTCTCCTGTGTTACTCTTTTGTAAGGGTTATGAGCTTTATTTTTTGGGTTTGTGGGTATTGATTGTTTTTTTCCATGTATAGGGCATTTTTAAGCATTTCATTTAGGGTATGTCCAGTTGGCAAATAAATTCTCTTAGTGTTTGCTTGTCTGGAAAGACTTTATTTCTCCTTCATATATGAAACTTAGTTTTGCAGAATGCAAAATTTTTGGCTAGCAGTTATTCTGTCTAAGAAAACTAAAAATGGGACCTCAATATCTTCTGGTTTGATAAGTTTCTGCTGAGAGGTCTACTGTTAGTCTGATGGGCTTTCCTTTGTAAGTATTAGGTAATTAAATATGAAATGTTTGATATTGAATCAAAAGTTTTATACAGGAAGCAATACAATGAATCAAAGTATACACCTATACTATCAACACAATTATGCCATTTTTGCTTGTTTATGCCTGCAGTGAAGAAGCCTGGAGAGCAAGTGGTGATGAAATTGCAAAAGGCGTTTTCCAAAGTTTGTTAACAATTGAATAGTTTTCCTTGTAAGAAGTGGTCCAAAGCCTGTAAGAAGTGGTAGTCAGTTTCTGCAAGGTCCGGTGAATACTATGGATAACAGAGAGTTTCTAAGTCCAGCCTCTGTAGTTTGAGCCGTGTTGTTTTCTGCAACGTGTGGTCTTGCAAGAGAATTAGCCTGTCTCTGTTGACCAATAGTGGCTGCTTAATTGCAAGCATCTTCACCATTTCATCCAACTGGTTACAGTAGACATTTGCTGTTATCAATTGACCAGGTTTCATGAAGCTGTAGTAAATAATACCAGTGCTGGACCACCAAATAAACACCATTAACTTTCTTTGATGAATATTTGGTTTTGAACTATGTTTCAACACTTCGTCTTCATCCAACCATTGTGCTGAATGCTTGCAATTGTCAGAAAGGTTCTATGTTTCATCACACGTAACAATACGGTGTAGAAGTGGTTCACCTTTATTTCATGACAGCAAAGAAAGGCACGCTTCAAGATGATTTCTCTTCTGATGCTTATTTAATTCATGCAGTACCCATCTGTCCAGCTTCTATACCTAACCAATTTGTTTCAAATAGTCCAATATTGTTGGAATAGTAGTGTCAAACCTCATTGTTAATTCATGTGTAGGTTGAGATGGATTTGCTTCACTACAGCTTTCAGCTCTTCATAATCTACCTTGGTCTCATGTCACCCACATGGCTCATTTTCAAAATTAAAATCACCAGAACAAAGCTTCTTAAACCATTGGTGTACTGTGAGTCTATTAGCCACATCCTTCCCAAACACTTTGATAATATTTTCAGCTCTCTCTGCTGCATTGGTTCCATGATGGAATTCATATTAAAAAATAACACAGATTTTTATTTACCCTCAAGAGTGGTCAAGCTGTTGGTTTCACAAAAAATTGCTCTAAAAAATAATTTAGAGATAATCCCAAGCCAAAACATGTGTTTGAAAGAATGAGGATGTACCTGCACAATAGAAAATAAAAGAAGAAGTGTCAAGAGAAATGTCAAAGATATCAACTATCAAACTTAGTACTTAAGGAAATCGGACATTTCATACTTAATAACCTAATAATTTGTTTCTTTCATCTCACAGTTTGTATGATTTTTCCTTTCACTTTGACTTTGGTCAGGCTGATTACCATATATCTTGGTGATGTCCCATTTCTTATGAATCTTCCAGGTGTTCGATGATCATCTTGTATATGGATGTCCTGACATCTAGAGATAACAGAAAAGTTTTCCTCTATTATTTTCTCATATAGGTTTTCCATGCTTATTGATTTTTCCTCCTACCTCAGGGATATCTATAATTCTTATATTAATTTGCTTTGCATAATCCCATACTTCTCTCAGTGATTGTCCATTGTTCTTTATTCCTTTTTCTATAATTTTTGATGGTTGTTTCTGATGAATTTTGAAATTTCCTAGATGTCTCTTTTGCTTCTCTAAGTTCAGTTATCTCTTTTCTAATGTAATTTATCTCTTTAGTTAATTTTTAATTCATGTCTTTAATTATTTTTTTGGTTTCTTTGAGATGTTTTCCCACCTTCTCCTCAATTCCATCTATCTTCCTTGCCATCCATAATCTGAATTACATATCTGTGATTTCACCAGTTTCCTTTTGGTTGGAGCTCATTACTATAGAGCTATTGTGATCCTTTGTTCGTGGCAAGACAGCCACCTTTTCATGTTGCTGGAGCTTTTATGCTGGTGCTTTCTCATCTTGGGATACTTGTCTCAGTTCAAAACAGATAGCAGATATGGTATACTTGTCCTTTCTGCTGAGACCTCTCTTGCTCTATGAAGATAGGGATGGGTCTCTACATGGTGTGCTTAGGTTCTACTCTAGAAGCTTAACCAGGCAGAAGGGGGTGGATGCACTGTGGGCCTTTAACATTGCTGCTCTGCTGCATCTCCCCTGTTTCCCTGTGATTGTCACAAGGCCATTGTGGCAGGGCATCCCTGGGGTTAGGTGGAACGACCCCATGAGGCGGAGGTCCAAATGAGGTGGAGCTGGCTGGTAAGGCAGAGCATCAGCATCAGCACAGTGTGGATGAGGTCTGCTTGGCATGGCACACACACGTGCAGGCCTGGGAAGCCATGGGTGCCAGGTGCGTTGGCTGTGCGAGGTGTCGGCTGGGTGTGGCACAGGGTGTAGCAGGTGCTCAGGGTGTAGCAGACCCACAGGCCCATGGGACTCAGTGTGGAGTGGCCCCTCCATGTGGAGTGGACCATTGGGTCATAGCTCACACACAGGGTGGAGCGGGAGCCCTAGGTGCCTGTCCAGGACTGTGTGAGTCCATGGCGTGCAGACCACCCAGATCCAAAGGCTGTAGCTGCACTGGCTTCCATTCCACCTGGGAAGTTCCAGGTAGCAGCAGCCACATGCTATCAAGTTGCCCCAGCAGTGGGCAGTGAGCACTAGGGATTAGGGACATGAGCTCTGCCTATGTCCCACAGGAAGTGGGGATTACCAAGATCACAGCCCTTGGTCTCCTGTTCTTCCCAGGGCCACAGACAGTGGCGGCAGTGGGATTGCACACGTTACCTACCCACGAGGGCACATAGGGGTGCTCATGTCACCTGCCCATGGGATGCACAAAGTTTTGGGATTCCCCACCTCGTCCTCACCTGGCAGGGGTAAGGGGAGAGGCTGAAGTCACAAATCTGAGCCCTGGGGAAAAGTAGCATTCTGGGGTTGGTATGTTGCAATGGTCCCAGCCACAGTGCCCAGGACTCCCAAGCTGGCTGTCCCTTCTGTCTGGAGCAATGCAGTTTCACAGCCTCCAGCCAGGTCCCTGTATGAGTCTTGAGGCCTGCCACAGTGAAGGGGCCCTCTCACCTCCAGTTGCAGCATCCTCAGGGGGAGCGTGGAGTCTGGGATTTTCTCCTCTTTCCCTTTTCATGTGTGGCCGCTTTCCTTGATTACAACCAGTCCTGCTGAGCAGCTCATCACACGTCTATCTTCTTCACTTCACTCCTACCTGCTCTTGATGGATTCCCACCGCTCTTGCTCAGATGATCAATTCACCATTATTGGGTATCTATTCACCATTTTCCATCCTCTCAATGATTGCAGCATTGCGCAGGCGGCTTCCTGTCCGCCATGTTGTCCTCCTTCCTTTTTCTGGATGGTGTAAATTCTTACAGGAAATAAAGATGATGACAATCACAGTCATAATTTTAAAAGCTGATATGTATAACAGTAATGAATATATTCGGGGTTTTGTCCAACTTTCTTTGCTTTAATATGCCACAACTCTTTATCCTCTATGAATCATACTCTGTCCGTGTGGTTTGGCTAGATGAGATCACAGTCCTGACCTACATGTCAAATGAATCATACTCGTCAATTATACTATTCTAACTCTTTGTCTACTGGGATTGTTTCAGGGATGGACACACGTCCCAGGCTAATCAGAATTGCCCACGTGTTTTGAGAAGGTTAAACAAATATGTTGAATATACTCTGGAAATTTCAAGCTATAAGGGCAAAATAATCCCAAGCTGCTGGAGACCTATATTCTCACCATGTGGAGAAAGTCTGCTTAATGAAGCCAGCACAGAGAAAACCAGAACTTGGGGCACTGAAGACAAACACTCTAATAGCAGTTTGAGATCTAAATTCAGCAGAGTTTAAAGTTAATTCTATTCTCTGGGCTTTTAATATAATTTAGTAAATCAACTCATTTTTTTTTTTTTTTTTTTTTTGCTTAATCCAGTTTTATTTGGGTTTCTCTCACTTGCAACTGAATAGGTGGTCCTGACTGGAAGAGGAGTAATTTGGATCTAGAATTGTGTTATGTGCTAACATAGATTGTCATATAGAATTCCCATAATTCCATGAGTTTTTAAAATTGGGGATATGTAAATAAATAATGTGACTACAATCTTTTTAGACTTACAGAAAGCTCCATCACCATTCAAAGGAGAAACAAAGTTAGGGGAAAATACTTTTCTAACAATTGGATGAAATGAACAAACTTTCAATGAAAATATGTATACCTTCATTTCTATATTGTTTAGATGATACGACTGTGTTATTTTTCCTGCATCTTGCATTTGTCCTTTTTATCATCTTTTTCTTACTCCATTTTAGTTCGTGCGAATTGTCATTATCTTTACATTAAAAATTCCTGGAACACTTTTACCTTTTGTGTCTATTCAAATTTTCCTGCTATTAGTGGTGAAGAAGCAAATCTAAAAAGAAAAGCATTTCAAAATAGATTCGATTTGACTCAAATATTACACACTGTGATGCATTGCTGTTTTCTCAAAAATCTGTCCATATCAGTGTGATAATTTCACATAAATTCAAAAACTATGTATTTTCTGCTTTCTGTTCTTTATCCAAATGATTATAAGATGCTAACTCAGTAATGTTAAGTAACAATCAATACAATTTATTTTAAATTTATTTTTTTACCTTACTTTTTGAAATATTTTTAGACTTATAGAAAAGTTTATTTCTGGTATACACACCACCGTAATGTCAACATCTTATATTACTGTGGGATATTTGTCGAAACTGAGAAGTAAACATTGATACCCACTATTAACTAAACTTTATTCATATTTCACAAGTTTTTCCACTAAAGTCCTTTTTCTCTTCCAAAATCCAAACCATAGCTCCCATTGCATTCAGTTGCCATGTTTCTTTCGTCTCCTCTAACATGTGACAGTTTCTCAGTCTTCCCTTGTTTTTCATGATCTTGACATTTTTGAAGGATGTTGGTTAGTTATTTTGTAGAATGTCCCTCAATTTGGGTTGATTTTATGTCTTCTTATGATGTGATTCAACTTATGTATTTTTGTGAAGAATAACATGAAAGTGATGTGCCTTTCTCAGGGTGTCAGAAAAGAAAGTATATACTATATTACAGGTAAAATGACCTTGATAACTTGGTTAAAGCAATGTCCATGGTGTTTTTCTGCACTGAAGTTACTATCTTTCCCTTTGTAGTAGAAAATTATTTTGAGGGAGGTAATTTGAGAAAATACAAAATTAATTTCTCTTCAAGCTTTTTTTTTTTTTACTTTCTCAAATGTGTTTTGATTTTTCTGGTTTATCTGCCTTTCTTTTACATATGTTAGAATCAGCTTGTTCAAATCTATGGAAATTTCTGCTGGATTTTTATAGAGATTGAACTAAATCCCTATATCTATTGGTATAGAATTGACATCTTAACAATAGTGAGTCTTCCAATATTTAAACATAGTACATCTATCCATTTATTTAGTCTTTCCTTTATTTCACCAGGGCTTTTTAGATTTTAGTATACAAAGTCTATACAGTTGTAGATTATACATATTTCGTTGTTTTTGTGGTGCAATTATAAATGATGTTTTTTTTATTTCAAGTTTTAATTCTCCTTGTTAGTATAATATATATATTTTTACATTGACCTCCTATCTTATACCTTTACTAAAACCCCATTAAATTCTGAAAGCTTTATCTGTAAATTCTTTGGAATTTTTTACATCAAGATAATCATATAAATAGAGGTAATAGAGATAATCATATAAATCATATAAAAATTAATCATATTAATAGTCTATAAATAGAGGTATTTTCAATTCTTACTTTCTAATCTGTATGTATTTTATTTCTGTCTGTTGTTTTAATTGAACTGCCTACAACTTCTAGGACATGTTGAAGAGAGAGGATAAGAGAAGACCTCCTTGCCTTGTGCCAGTACAAGGGGAAAGTAGTTCAGTTTCACCATTAAGTATCACATTAGCTCTAGTTTTGTGTTTTTTATTTTTCTTTTTTTCCCCACATATGATCATTATAAGGTTAAGGAATAAGGTTCATTTATTTCCAAGGGTATATGAGTAAGCACTGTTTTTCTTCATCCTCCAGTGAGGTTGTTTTATATAAATTTAATAAAATTTGATTTTTTTTATCATTGTCTATATTCCAACCGGTGATAGCTGAATATCCTCAATGACTTTTTAAATTAGTGTACCCTTTTCACACTGACTTCTTTCACATAACAATATATATTTAAGAATCCTTGGGCAATTATAAATAAAGCACCAATAAACATTTGTGCACAGTTTTTTGTTTGTGTTTGTGGACCTAAGTTTTTATAATAAATCAGGTAAATGTGTAGAAACACAATTGCTGGATTGCATAGTAAGATTATGTTTAGCTTTGTAAGAAACTGCAGAATTGCCTTTTGAAGTGGTGACATTTTGGAATCCCACCAGCAATGAATGTGAGTGCTTATTGCTCTGCATCTTTAGCAACAAATGATATTTTCAGTTTTTGGGTTTTTTGTTTTGTTTTGTTTTTTTTAGATTTTAGCCATGTTATTATAGGTACAGTGGTATCTTTATCATGTGTAATTTGAAATTACAAAATGACTATATTGAGCATATTCTCATATATTTATTTGACATCAGCATATGCTCTTTGATGAGGCAACTATATACATATTTTGCCCTTTTTTGTTAGTTGGGTCAATTTTCTTTTCATTTTTTGAGTTTTAAGAATTCTTTATTTTGAATGCAGGAAATTTATTCTATATCTGTTTTGCAAATGTTTTCTCCCAGACTGTGGCTTCATTTTCATTATCTTTACAGTGTCTTTGGCAGAGCAGAGTTTTTTTGAAATTATAATAAAGTTTAGCTTCTGGTATTATATCTAGAAACTAATTATCAAAACCAAGGTAATAGAATGTTCTAGCAACTCTGTCAGCAGTATTAACATTGTTACTTGTTATATGCTATTGGTTAGCCTGGCTGTGGGCAGTTGACAGAGTAAGTTCCCTGTTGTTCTGATTTAGCCTCAGTCTTGGACAGACACTATGCCCTGGGACTTGGGGATCTGGCCTTCCCAGTGTTCCAGCCTTTCTCCCAACTATATAACTGGGCCTGACATCTGCCCCTGCCTCCACTTCAGGACTAGAGAGATCTTCCTCTTTCCTTCTGGCTGCAATGAGTTATTACCAGTGCTTAAGATAACCAGTATTTTTGCCCCTTCATCAAATTAAGATTTTTGCTCTGTATGGGAGATAGGGAAGGAGGATCCAGATTGAGATTTGTGCCCTACTACAACAGCCTCCCAGTCCTGCTCCATGAGGACTGCTTTCTCAGGACCCTCCCTAATTATTTTTGTGAGTATTCATTGATACCCTGGGGGGAAAAGTCACAAAAGAGTAGGAACCCTCCTTAAGTCTTTGGCATTGTATTTATCTACTCAGGCTACCATAATAAGATACCATAAATTGAATGGCTTAAACAACAGAAATTTATTTTCTCACAGTTCTGGAGACTGGAAGTCTAGGATCAAGGTGTCAGCAGTGTGGGGTTCTGGTGAAGCCTCTTTTCTTGGCTTGCTGACAGCTACCTTTTCACTCTGTCCTCACATGACTTTTCCACTGTGCATGTGTACGTAGAGAGCATGAGCTCAAGTGTCTTTCCCGCTTTTACAAAAACACCAGTCACTTTGGACCATAGCTCTGATCTCTTGACCTCATCTAACCCTAATTACCTCCCAAAGGCCCCTTCTCCAAATACCATCACATTGGAGGTTAAGGCTTCAACAGATGAATTGATAGGGAGACACAATTCAGTCCCTAATAGGTGCCCCCACCCCGCTATGGAGCTTCACACCCTTTTGCTAGCTCACATTTTACCACCTTCAATTTCTTAACTATTCTGGTTCTGACCAGTGTTCTGCTGCTTATATTCCAGGAAAACAGGTACTCATGTCCCATCTCTCATCATAGGTATCTATCTGTTTATATTTTGGAGTAGTTGGTAGATATCAGCTCTCCATTAGGATTAAGAAAAGTTGTGACCTTTCATAAAGGTGTTTTTTTTTAATTCCTCTTGCCCTTCCTTCCTTCCTTCCTTCCTTCCTTCCTTCCTTCCTTCCTTCCTTCCTTCCTTCCTTCCTTCCTTCCTTCCTTCCTTCCTTCCTCCTTCTCTCTCTCTCTCTCTCTTTTTCTTTTCTTAATTCATGGATGAGGGCCCCACTCTTTTCCGCTCTCTAGGTCTCTTAGTGGTCACTGACAATTTCACTTTTAGGATTTAAACACCAGGTATTTTTAGTTCCATTGGAGTGGAGTAATTTTGTGGTACTCTCAAGTGAGTCCTAACTTATCACAGTAATAGAGTTATAGGAGATTCAAAACTACTCATTACACTGCTCATATGAGATACACATAGTCTCAGCAGAGCTCTAAGTTTATTCTGTGCCTGACACTGTTCATGTGTTGTCTTACTTAATCCTGATAGCAAACATATGAAGTAGCCAACAGGAAAATGAGACTTAGAGTGACTAAGAAGTTTGTCCAGAGTTGCACATCTAGCAAATAGCATGAGTAAGATTTGAACCAAAGCAGCTTAACTTCAGAGCCTACATGCTTAATCACTGAACTCTTCTGTTTCCTGAGAAATGGAAGTAACCTTCAAAGAGTTACTTGCTGGTGAATGAAAAAATAAAACCTATCATTTACTTTCTGAATCACTTGGCCACACTTTCAGAGGAGACTAGAGATTATTTTTGTCAGTTTTATAAACTCAGAAAAAGATGCCTCTGTGAAAGTTTTAAATAACTATTTGTTTATCTTGGTGCTAGCCCAGCTAAAATGGCTATTATTGTTTTGATGTAGGACATGTGTGTTGATCTAAAATATACCCTTAGGCAGGGCATAGTGGCTCACATCTGTAATCTCAGAACTTTGGGAGGCTGAAGCTATGAGATCTCTTGAGGCCAGGAGTTCAAGACAAGCCTGGGCCCAACATAGCAAGATCTCTACAAAAAACAAACAAACAAACAAAAAAAAAAACGAAAGAAAGAAAATTAACTGAGCATGATGGAGCATGCCTGTAGTCCTAGCTACTTAGGAGGCTGAGGTAGGAGGATTGCTTGAGCCTGGGAGTTTGAGACTTCAGCGAGCTATGATCATCCTACTGCACTCCAGCCTGGGTGACAGAGTGAGACCTCATCTCCCTAGAAATAAATAAGTAAATAAATAAAATATAAAAAAATAAAATCTATCCTTAGTCAGATCAGTTCTTACATATGAGCTAGCTAGCCAGCTTTTCATTTTATGGTGAATGACTTTTACACAATTAATTACTAATGAGAGTCTCAATTGTGTTGAAAAATATTTAGAATAAAACATAAAAATTTTAATGAGTAAAAGTGACCAATGTTTGACCTCTTTTCATAGACTCTTAATTGAACAATAAGTAGTTATCCTAAAATAATTATGGACTCCAATTGGAATGTGGTTGAGACGATAATTGCTATATTAGGCTGATTGATTAAGGTTGTGAAAAGTTATTAGTGAGAGGGTGAAGGGTCACAAATTTACGTTGTCCTTAGTTTAATTTGAATTCTGTCAATAAAAGGAAAAATAATTGTGGTACTCATATTTTATAAAAAATCATTCTCTCTTCCAATTAATGTCTTTGTCATTCTCTAAGCAATTAATCCAAAAATAAATTATTGCCTACAGCCATCAGAGAAAGCATTGTCTTATAACATTTTCTGTTTTTTTTTTTCCGAGTAAGTATATTGACATAAACTACCACCAACTAAATGCAAAGAAATTTAAGGCTGAGGAGGATAATTTTCATGTAATTACTTATCCAAACTTTATAAAAAGTTGGGAAAGAAGAAATTCATACTTATTCATTGCCTACTACATTCTGTGGAATGTTCTAGGTATTTTACATGTTATTTTATTTTGCTTTAAGAAAATTTGATAAGACAAGTACTATTATTTTTGTTTTGTAGATAAAGGAATCTTGTGAGAGGATACAAATCTTAGCCAAGTTCACAAAGATTTTGAAGGGTTAGTGAACATGGTTTCATCTACTTTGTTCACATTCATTCACTAGAAAAACTACAGTCTACTCAAAATATATTCTAAATATATTTAAAATTCTTAGGCTAATTCTAAAAACCCGTTAATTTCTTTGAGGATCCTAATTAGTACAACATCAAATAGTCATTGTATGGAGCACAATATGGTACAAAATTGTTCAGAGAACAAATGGGCTTAATAATTTTTCACATGTCTCAAGTAACAGGGTGGTTACTCTGTTATCCTTTACTCTCTCTTGGCAAAACTATTAGTTGTGTAAACGTGTGACATTCATGACCGGAGGTGTTAATAAGGCCTCTTTGGAGATTTCAACAATAATTAGCAGTAATTACCCAGCAAAATATTACCAAGCAAAAGTAAAAAAGAAAAAAAAAAAAACATTGTAGTGAGAGGGGAAAAAAAGGAAAATAATAGAAATATAAATCGAGATAGAGTCGGGCAGACCTATTTTCAAATTTTTGCTCCAACACTTACCAACTGTATGACCTTGAGCAACCAGCATGACCTCTGAGCTCACTTTTCTAAGTTGTCAAAAGGAGATTAAGAATGTCTGCCTTATAAGGTTATTGAAACATTCAATTATGTAAAGATTTCTAGCACAGATCCAGCACCAATGAGGACTCAATAGCTATTAGTTTCGTCTTTTTCCTTGTCTTGTGTTAATGCCTAATAATCAGCATCATTCCTAAAATTGTTCTAGAAAGTGGCCCCAGGCATGTAGCTGTGCTTTAAACCATATAGCCAAAAATAAACCTGGACTCAAGGGAGATGCCATGTGATGTGGTAATAGTTGAAGCTGCCGATGGTGTCTTAATTTATACTGAAGTGGAAATAGAGAAATCCCTTAGGATGATGACTCTTCAAGGCTTTCAGAAAGCATTATTCTCCATAGGAAGAGAGAATTGCTTTACATTCTTCCTTTTTAATGTGTCTCATTACACCTTTCAAATGTATACATTTCATTACACGCTTCCATTAAAGCATCTCATTATAACTCTCAAATATGTGCATCTCATTACATCTCCTTTAAGCATCTTTACATATTCTCCATTTGTGGATTTCATTAAAGCATTTCCCTTGTATATCTCATTACTAAACTACTTTCATGTATGTTGTTATAACCTATATTTCTCATTACATTACTTAAACATGCACATCTCATTACACCTTTATATTTATGCATCTCATTACACTCCTCAAAAATATGTATCATATTACATCTTTCCCCTTTGCATATCATTACATTTGTCCAATTATGCATCTCATTATGCCATTTCATTTATGCATTTTATTATACCTTTCCTTTTATCCATGTCATTATACTCCTTAAACCCAAGCATCTAAGTAAACCTCTCTATGCCATTGTATACACCTCACAGACATTATCTTCATTTTTTCCACATGTCACTTTTCTGGTATCCCTTAAAAATATGAGTCTTGGTCTGAAGGACTCATTGAAATGCTTCTCTTGAATATACATATTTTATTATATATTTACCATATTTTAGAAGATATCCCTTTTAAACTTAAAATTATTCTTTTTCTTTTTCTATTAAAACCTTTCAAGAGAAAGTGACCCATGCTCTCCTTGATAATGTCAAGTAATACATCTCATCACATCCTTCAAATAGCAACATCTCCTTTATTATGACATCCTTGCAGCCCATGTTTTAAGTGTTCTAGTATTCTTTTCAAATATGTGCATCTCATTCCTGTCTCTTCGATATGCACTGTTATTCAGCCTTGATCAATTATGCTTCTTTTCCTACCTTAAATCATCTCTGTCTTAGATGGTTGGGGTTATAGTATCATCTGATCGTTATCTTCAGCCATAAATGAAATTTTCCCTGTTGTTTGTTCTTCTCTAGGTTATTATTTTCCCTCTATACAAATATCCTCTCTCCCTGAGGCAATAGATGCCTTTGGAATAAATTAAGGAGTCAAATATAGCCAAATGGTCTATGTATTACTTCACATAAATTCTAGTTTATTATCAGAGCATTTTTGCTGTGGTGCTATCCAAAAGCATAAAATTGTTGAAACTTCAATATTCTCTATTTTTTAATTGTACAGTTTTTTTAGCAATAATGAAATAAACTGTGTTTGCGGCATTTTTTATATGGACATTATCACTATTAAGATGCTACCAACAAGAATCCTTTATAATCTAAATAATATAGTCAAGATTCTGTAAATTTGAATGTAAATTCAAATACTTGCCAAGTATAGTTACTTGAGAACATTCATATAGTATTGACCCATTCAGTCCAGATATGTTTCTATCACCAAAAGAACACTGGAGTGGAGCAGCCAGATTTGGTTTTAACTCACAGTTGTCTCTTTTACTATGTGAAAATTGGGTAAAATTCCTTAATTTCCTTGAGTCCTTTTACTGTGGCATCAAGATAACTCATACAAGTATAGCCCATAAATGAGGTTCAAAACACACATGTATATATCCCCTACAAAACAGAGATAATCTTTTTATACATATACTTTTTAAGGTGGTTTGTGTCATTTTTGGATTTCTTTTTCATTTAGTCACCTTTTTTATTCAACAAGAATTTTTGAGCTCCTACTTCACCTGAGGCATGGTTCCAGTTTCTTACAATATAGCAATGAACAATATTTCTAATGGAAATATATTTTTATTGGGGAAAATAATAAATCAACATGTGAAAAGGATGAAAACAAATTCAGATAGTGAGAAATGTAACAAAGAAAGCTGAGAGTCAAATGGCATATTGAGGCGTACAAAGACAAACAACGAAAGGCATCTGTTATTTCCCCAGGCCTGAAGGGGCAAAAGAAGCAGATATGGTATTGCAGGAACTGGGTGAAAGCTGGAAGTATAGAAAACAAGCTGTCAGATAGGAGCTGTGGCCACAGAGGGACAAAGCCATTGTCAGAACTATTGAGCTGAAGAAGGAGGAAATAAAGGAAAAAGTACCCCCAGTTCTTGCTGCCCCTTCTCTGCTCTCTTGCTAACACCCCCTTTTGCCTGAGTCCAACAGGATGAAAGAGAGATGATACATGCTGTAGATGCCACTGCACTCCAAAGTCCTAAACAGAATAGAGATAAGTAGGCTGCATGGGAAGAGAACAAAAGAACAATCAATATATCTTCTCTGTCCACTCTTTTTGATTTTGCCATGCCTAACTCATGACATTACTTTCATTCACATCACTTTATTATGTTGTTCATAAAGCAAATTACTATATGAAACATACCATTATTTGTTTGTGAACTCTTTAAAATCTCTACTTCCTAATAGAAGTAGTTCCTAATGTAAGTTCCCTGAAGCTGGGATCATGTTGATGTTTTTCTCTGCTGTATCCATATGTCTGATTCTAAGTTGCTGCTGCATAGGAACAAATTGCAAGTAAGAATGCAGGCCAGAAACTGCCATGTCGCAGTAAGTAATCAGATTCTGAGAATACTAGAAACTAGTCTGAGAGGCACTGCATGATGCACCGAATTAACAAGAACCAGCATGAGCAGCATGAGGCTCGTATGGTTGAAAACTGAAATCAGTATAACAGTGGAAAGAGAAGAAATACTAAGAATGTGATTCTCTCCGCTGTTTTCGGAGAGATAATGATAATGAGGGATTGTCAGGTGGAAAATAACAGACCTATATGACAAATAAAGCCAACAACAACAACTAAAGCACATAAAATAGTTATATTTACATGTTTAAGTATTTGTACCTCAATTTACACTCAAATCTGAAGAATCCTATATATTATTTAGAATGCATCGGATTATATGTTGGTAGAATCTTGGCCAGATGGTCAGTATCTGTTTCTTAGCACTGCTGTAAAAATCATCACAAACTTGGTGGTTTAAAACAACAGAAATATTTTGTCTCCTAGTTCTGGAGTCTAGAAGTTTGAAATCAAATTTCCAGTAGGGTCATATTCCTTCTGAAGTTTCTTTTTATGCAAAAATTAACACCTCCTGGCCTCCTTGTAGCCTCTGGCGGCTCTCAGGGGTCCTTGGCACTCTTTGGCTTGCAGCTGCATCACTCCAGTCTTTGCATCCGACTTTACATAGTTTCCTTCCCTATGTGTGTCTCTGTGTCATCTCTTCTTCTTATGGAGGTACTAATTATTGGCTTTGGGGCCCACTCTAGGCCAGTAGGACTCCATCTTAATCTAACTAATGTCAGCAAATATCCTATTTCCAAATATGGTCATATTCAGAGGTGCTGGATGAATATAAATCTTGCAGAGACACTATTCAACTAATTACATGGTCCATGTAATAAACACCCCAAGATAGCTAATACTAAAAGATTTTTTTTTAAATCAAAGAATGTATTTATTCTTGAAATCACAATTGAAGACATTTTTCTTGTACTGTGACAAAAAAAAAACAAAACCTAAATCAATGAGCTCAACTGACATCTCTGCTCCTCTATTCTCTCTAGATCCATTGCATGGGTCATGTGACAAGAAAGGGTGTACCAGTGGAGCAGCAAGAGATGTTGCTGGCAAAGCCAAAGGAGTGTACCCTGGCCTACCTGGCCCTGCCTCTCTTTCTCAACGTACCCTCTAACATCATCTCCCACATCTCCCTTCCTTGTTATGTGTCAGCCACAGTGGTCTATTTCTCCCATCTCTTAAATAAACCCAGGCTCCTCCTCTCTTCTGACTCTTTGCACTCTACTCTGGGAAGGGCCTTCTCAATATTTTACTATGGCTGACTCTTTCTCACTGTTCCTGATTCAGCTCAGTGGGCACCATATTAGAGACATCCCATAAGCACCTACTTATCTAATGGATCTCCCAACACTAAACCCTGACATCCCCTATCTCAATATGTTGTTTAGTCCCCCCCTTCTCTCTCTCTCTCTCTCTCTCTCTCTCTCTCTCTCTCTCTTATCACTTACTGCTATTTACTTGATACCCCCATATTACTTACCTGCCTCACTTTACTCAGGCTCTCCAAGGTCAATAACCTTGTTTCAGCTCTTGACTTGTTTATCACTGAGTCCCCATCACCAAGAATACTTTACAATAATTAGTTGTAAATATGAATTGAATGAATGAATGAATGAAATGAGGAATGCTTTCCCTAAAATGTATTATTTGGTCAACTTGCTTAAAAAAAACAAAAACAGATTCTGTGATCATCATATACATGGGGACAAGATTTTTTTTTCTCTTTTAAAATGGATGAAAATTATGTGCCAACACAGGTATGGCCATCATTTGGCATGCCTTGCTATCACTAAGGAGTATTAAACACCACAAATACATACAGCAATTACATAGAAACAATTTAGCTTGAGATATTTCTGTGATTGTTTCATGCTATGAACAATTTTCCCAAAGTTTTTGGACAATTTAACATGTTGTAGTAGTTACTACATGTATTTTAGGGAAAATAGCTTTATGCAAGTTATAAATTTACTCAGTGTAAAAACAAGGCATAAAAAAGGCTGACTAAATGTCTTTGTCTTCATGTATACACAATCACATATTTAAAACATAACATAGTGCTTTCCTTCAGGGACTAATATTGTTTTAATTCCTAGAATATCAAAACAGATTAAACAGAAAATAGAAGTTATAAAGAAATGGGGAAATTTGGAATCATCATTTACCCTCATATTTTTAAATTTATAATATAACTCATAGAATATCAAAAACATCTAAACTTAGCTTGGAAAAATCACTGTATGCTTTCAATAATTACTCAAAACCATTTCACCAGACTAAATTTGAAATATTTTGGAAATAAGTTAAATTTTATCTAATTTTTAAGTACCTGCCCACAGACAAAAAAATGCTTTTTAATTTCCCGAAATTATTTCCTGTAGTAATAGCAATGTAACTAGACATTTCCACTCTCTAAGAAGAGAAAGAACACTTTCTTACAATGGACAAATGAATTAAGATATATAGATGAGTTTAGATACTTGTAAGCTTCCGTGAACTCTGACATGTAGGAATATACAATGACTCATGGAAAATAAAATACAGAAGAGATCTATACAATATATGGTTCATAGATGTCAACTATTTCTCACCTTTTTGGATATGACAGGGTTTTGGTTTGTCTCTACTACATTTACAAATGTTGTTTCCAAATGAAACCAGTTATTCTTACACACAAGCCACAAATAGGATATGAATGTATTCCCCAATTCAAATGTGCTTTGTATATACATATCTTTGAGTTCTTTCCCACTCTAGAAATACATGAATATACACGTGCACACACAGACACACATTGCCACAATTCAAGCAAAGGCATTCAGATTATTGTAATAAGAGCAAATATTAAAATAAAATAAAATTGGCATAATGTGAGTCTTTATATAATGAATAATAACATTTATTAAACAGTTACTATGTGTTTGGTACTGTGCCACATAGCAGGAATCAGAAAGAATAATAAAATCATTAGCCTCATTTCACAGATAGAAAAGGTGAAACTTGAAAAACTTTACATACCTAAATTAACAGCTATAATAAATAGCGGAAGTAGGTTTTAAGCAAAGGCAGTCTTCAATCTAGAGCATGGGTTCCTAACCCTTCTATATCCTGGGTATTATTAGCATACTCTTAATTTTAGAAAACCTTAAAATAACCTCCCCACCTAAAATTCTCTAATAGAAATACTTTCCTTTGGCTTTAGACACAGTTTTCTTACCACTATCTCTTTTAAAATTCAAATAACCTTTAAAAGATTTAATGCATTCAACTTAAAGCACACCCACTCATGGGAACAGGGGCACATGTCATATTCATTCTTTACTCCCAATATGTAACCTAGCATCTAGCCCAAAGTAAGACTCTTCAGTGAATGAATGATGGGTGTCAAGGTTTTCAACAGCTATATGAAGATGCCAGGCAAATGCAAGTGTGTGTCTGTGTGTGTGAAAAAGTGTGTATGGAAAACTATAAATTCTTGTATAAGCAAAGGAAGAAAGGATAGTATGTACTTCATAGAAAATGTTTTTACTGATCTTTTTATTTTTTATCCAAAATAAATAGAGGCAATGCAAATAGAAAATGATCCCTGGTTGAAAAAACCATATCACTACATGTTAACAGTTGAATGTATGGATTTGTCAGCTCCATAGATATAGGCAATCAAACACATTCACTACTATGATAGTCTTTAAAATAGTATCTAAAGAGTTTAGCATAAATTAGGGATACTATCAAGTTCATTTGATGAAGTGTCCCTTCAAAATAATAATTCAAAGTTAGTAAGATTTTTTCCCTATGAATTATTCATTATTTGAACAAATAATTGAGATACTTCAGAGGACATAGTAGACTGTTTTTGCCCTCTAGTACCTTACATTTTCATAAGGATATGTCAACAACAGACAACAGACATAATAAATAAGTAAACTATATGATCTTTTAGAAGGTGATTTGTAGGATGGAAAAAGAAAACTTAGAGCAGGATACGATGTTTGGGAGCACAAGAAGGAAGGGCACAATTTAAATAAACAGTGTGAGCCTCATGAAGTAGGTGATATTTGAGCAAAGGCTTTAAGAAGATGAGAGAGTCAGTAAAGTAGATATCTGGGTAACTTCCTTAAACTCATATTCTAGCGATAGCAAATTTCTAGAGCAAAGGTCCTATTGCAGAAGGACCTGGCCTATTCAATGAACAACAATAGGCTGACCAACTGCCCCAATTTGCCTAGAACTATCTGGATTTTAGCACTGCATATCCCATGTATTGGGAAATGTCTCAGCTCCAATAAAAGCAAGATATTTGGTCACCCTAAGACCAGCACAGAGGCCAGTGTGCCTGGAAGAGAAAAGTGGGAAAGAAAAAAAGTTATGAGGTCAGAATGGTAGAGGGGGATCATAACATTAGGAGCAGTAGGATGCTGTGATAATGCCTGTTTTCACTTGGAGTAAAAAGCTGGGGTGATAGTGGTGGTGAACAGAGGAGAATATAATCTGATATGTTTTAGAAGATCATTTTGTAGTGGTTCAAAATTGGAAGCAGAGAGACTAGTTAGGAGGTTAATACAGTTATCCAAATGAGAGATTACAGTGGATTCTTGTGTTGCTTTGTAGGGCTGCCATAGTAGGGTGCCACAAACTCAGTGACTCAGAACAACAGAAATTTATTGTATCACAGTTCCAAAGACTAAAAAATCTGCAATCTAGGTCTTCACAGGGCAATATTCACTCTGAAACCTAGAGGAGAAAGACCCTCCTTTGCCTTTTCTGGATTTGGGTGGTTTGCCAGAAATTCCTTCCCTTAGTAGATGTATCAACTTGATTCTCCATCTTCATATGGCTGTCTTCCTTCTGTGTGTGTCTATCTCTGTCTCCAATTTTTACCATTTTATAAGGATTAATGGTCATATTGATTTAGGGCCCACAATGACCTCATTTGGACCTAACTTGGTTACCTCTGCAAAGATCTTATTTCCAAACAAGGTTACATTCTGAGGTACCTGGGTTCAGGACTTCAACATGTCTTTTTATGAGGACACAATCCAGGCCATAAAAATTATAGAGGTCCAATTCTGGATGTATTTTAAGGTAAAGTAAACAAGATCTCCTGACAGATTAGATTTGGAAGGTGAATGAGTAAAACATGAAGTACATCCCTAACACCTCAGCCTGAGAAACTAAACAATGTAGTTGTGATCAAGTGAAAATAAGGAAGGCTATGTGTAGAAGAGATTTGGAGGGAAGATCAGATGTTCGATGCTTGGTGGCTGAGTTTGGAATATCTGCTGCCCTTCAATTGAAGGTGTAAGTGAATAGGCAGACATTAATATAAGGTTAAATATCAGAAAGCAGGTATGGATCAGAAATACACTTCTGAGATTTTTCAGCATATTGATCTTTTAAAGTTAAATAAGTAGAAAAGATAGTCAAGGTGTCTACACTGGATAGAGAAAAGAACAATTTTAAGCATTGAGACTAGTGTTATTCCACTATAAACATATAAAAAGGAAGAGAAAAAAGTTAATAAATGATATTAATAAAAATTATATAATAAAGTAGGAGGAAAATCAAGAGGATATTTCATCTGGGAAGTCTAGCAAAGAGAAAGCATCAAAGAAGGGAGTAATTAACCATGTCAAATGCTGATGTCAGAGTGAGAAATGAGGTGTGACTATTTGATTTAGTCACATGGAAGTCATTGGTGACCCTGACAACAGCAATGTCAGTGGAATTGTGGGCAAGACCAAATGGAGAAGAATTAGAATCAGTGAATAAACATAACTTTTTTGAGGAATAGTATCATTCCAAGGAAAAGCAAAGAAAAATGGCAGAAGCTGGTAGAAAACAGTAGAAAGACAATATTTTTAAGATCACAGAAGTACAAGCAAGTTTTTAAGCCTGTGGAAAGGAACAAATAGACAGCAAAAATGTGATGTTGTATTTGATTGAGAGGGGAATGCTGGAGTCATGTTCCTGAGCAGACAATGGGGATTGGTATCCAGTACACAAGCTGAGGCTTTAGATGGAAACATGAATGGTTTATTGTGACTGTAAATAGGAAAGTAGAGAATGCAAGAGCAGATGCACATAGATGGGTATACATGGTGGTGGACATATATGAAGTTTATCTTCCGATTATGTCAATTTTGTTAGTAAAGTAGAAAGTTAGGTCATCAGGTGAAAGAAAGTAAGATTAGGAAAGGCCTTTGAGGATGTTATACAATATTTGTTTTGAACATATAAGTAACATTGAGACAGAGTAGTTATTATTAATATGTCCACCGTAAAAATCCAAGAAAGCCAGTCTTGGAAGTGTTTAGTAACTTCCGTAGGCAAAAGAAATTTGAATGAAAATTTTTGTTGTTGTTGTTTGTGATCAAGTCCTATCTATTTTAGAAACACAAACAGTGGAACTGGGAAGGAATGGTGAGAAAAACAAGGCACCCATCCCCTTGACAGAGCCAGATGTAGGACAATTTCTTTCTGCCCGAGTGCTGAAGGTCAGCCCAGCCTTTTCCTATAAGAAGGGGGCACAGGATGATCTGTGTGGAGGTGAATCATCCATGAGGTAGGGGTGGGACAAATTGGCTCTGTGACCCGCTCTGGAGCAGGTGAAAAAGGTTAGAGTGTGTACCACACCCTAAGCCAAGAGTACTACTCCAAAGTAGCTCTTTCTGTACCTCAAAGAAAGCCACATTCTAGAAGGGAAACCATGATGTCCCCTAATCACCAGGAAGGACTCAGGCGACCAAGGATAACACTTTTTACTGACACACATAGGATCTTTTTTCCTCTATACCATATAACTCTTATAAGAAAATGCTGAAGATAGAAGTAGAGTAATGATGAATATTAATTATGTGGATAAAAAATAACAACAGTCTACATGATTGAAATGAAACATTTATTCCAAAAGTATTCAGTTGTTATATTCTCAGGTATGATTGTCAGGTATAATGGTGATTCAAAAGGATGATCTTTCATCACCTGGGATATTTCCATTTGTGTCAATTGGTATCATGAAATCTCCAAGAATAAACAAATATTTACTTTATTTAAACATTTAGAAATCCCTATCATACTGTTAAAACAAGGCACACTAATTAGGGAATGAAAGATAGCTTGACAATCATCTCCCACCATTTGGGAAACACTAATTTAGAAATGGAAGTGCCTTATTTTAACTGGAAGATAAAAATTTTGAGATAAAATTCACAATTGCCTTCAAAATCTGAAAGAATAACTATTGAAACTCACTATTTCAAAGACTGTCATATGAGCCAACACTGTCAGCATTTCTAATGGACGGCTCCTTAGAGTGCTGGCACACTATCTCTGGTGTAGACTGGCATCGTAGTGGATTAGCTTTTCAGTTTCTTTCCAGCTCTCTTTTTCCCTTCCACATACACAACTTGTCTGTGTCGATTTTATTTCCATCAAGCTGGAGAAAATGAGCCGAGGTAGAGGGAGAGGAAAAATTGACAGGGGATATATTCCTGACCAGCATTTGTTATATATTCTCTAACAGATAGCAAAACATGTCAAAAGATGACCAGAATTTGTAATCTCTCAAGACACAAATCCCATTTTGATTTGGAAGAAGTTAAAAGAAATTTAACCTTCAGAAAGTTACACTTGAATCTAGGTTTTGAATGTCTGCCAGTCCTATTTGCTTCTCTTTCCAACAAGGATCTAGGATTTTACACATTTACTATATATTTTTTTTTGTGTGTGTAAATTATTGCAGACAGATAAAATATAAAATACAATATTAAATATATTCTTAAAGATTTGAGATATTCTGATATAGGTTTTTCATCCTTAGCACTGTTGACTTCAGGGCCACATGAATCTTTGTTGTGAGAGGCTGTCCTTTAGTACCAGATTATGACAACAAAATGTCCAAGTAGCACTAAATGTCCCCCAGGAGGCAAAATTGCCCAGCTTGGAATCACTGATATAACAGAAAGGCAAACTTAAACTGCTTTTCATTTTTTGTTTACTTTATAACTGCCATTTTACACACTTATCCTTTTCTACTTCTCCATGCTTTATGCTGATTGACTTTTGGAAGCCCTTCTTTTCAAAATTATGCAAAAATTAAGGATCTAATAAGAATTAGTCTTTCTGGCTTCTTATTAACTATAATTCCCTATTAGCTGGCTCCTTCATACTTGTCAGTGCAATGATTGATAACTGATGTTTATAATAAACTCAAAGCCCTGTGAACTTGTCGAATCCTTTTATATAGCCAAGGAAAATTAAGTTTCATTAATTATGGTTTTAAGTTTCTGTGTATTTTCTTCTATTAAAATTCTTTAAAAATTGGGATTGTATACATATGATAACTTTCCCCATTCTTTGATCAGGAATGACTATAAAGGCAAATTAAATACCATTAAATCATTTTTGGACTGACCAAATCATTTAAAGACATTAAGATATTTGCTCAAGTTAGAATGGAGTTGGTATTTATGGTTCACTTTTTAATTTCACATATCACGATAGAGAAGATATTTTTCAAAGCCCAGACCTGTGTTATCTTCTTCAAAAATTAGCCACAATTTAGGAAGTAAAGACTCTTCAACTTCTAAAAGACTCTGTGTAAGAACTGTAGCTGTAGCACAAAGCTCAGCTGCCAGCACAGGGGTGGGGAACTTGTGGCCTTTGGGCCACATGTGGCTTTATAGAGCCTTGAATGCAGCCTTTTGACTGAAACCAGATCTCTTAAGGGATTTGTTCTGTGAAGTTTGGATTTAGCCAAGGGGAATGCACTGGCAAGAGAAAAGCAAACATCATAGTAATTAAATAATGTATCAATATTTTTTAAGAGAAATAAAAAGTAAATATTGAGGTAATAGATAAGTTATGTATTTTTAGCTCTTTTCTGATGGGAATTTTATATCCATTTTATTGCTTGAGTCTGAGTGTTTCTAAAATATTTATCTAATGAGATAGAAAATGGAGAAAGGACTAAGAACACTATTTTAGATAAAATGGTAAAGGTGGAAACACATCATGTGACTTTTCAGAAGAGTCCTAATGAAGTGAGTGAACCATCTAAGAGAAATTCAGAAGGTTCAAAGATTTTTCCTATTCCTCAGGCAGAGGTAATAGGAACTACAAGTAGGCAGGATTGAACTTGGTTTGTACCAACAACATTCACTGGCCAAGGTGGATAGGGTAGGTGAATAAATTAATGAGAGAATATTAATAATTTAAAAAATGGATAAACAATTTCAATGGATTTTTTTACTGTACATTTGAATTACCATCTGGTCATATTCTTGCTCAAATATAATTCATCCCTCCCTCCTTTGTGCTGTTAATTTTTTTTTTTTTTTTTTAAGGACAGGGTCTTATTCTGTCACCCAGGTTGGAGTACAGTGATCATAGCTCACTGAAACCTTGAACTCCTAGGTTCAAGCAATCCTTCAACCTCAGCCTCCCAAGTAGCTGGGACTACAGGTGCATGCCACCACACCTAGCTAATTTTTTAATTCACTTTTTGTAGAGATGGGGTCTTCCTCTGCTGCTCAGGCTGGTCAGGAACTCCTGACCTCAAGCAACCCTCCCACTTTGCCCTCCCAAAGTGCTGGACTTACAGTCTTGAGCCATAGTGCCTGGCTTTTTGTGGTGTTAATGTTATATAGATGGCTTCTTTACATTAAATATTTATAAATTTTATTCATTTTTGATAATATAATTTTATAGATATTGTTTTATATAATTTTTTAAAAAATCAGTTGAGAGAAAAATGAACAAAATATATCATTATAATATATTTAAAATTTTCCTTTACAATAAGATTTTCTTGCAATCTTCATTTTACCATGTGCATTTCAATTACTATCTGGTGTGACTTCCATTCAGACTGAAGAACTTCCTTTAGTATTTTTCATAAAGCAAGTCTTCTAGCAACAAATTGTCTCAGTCTTTGTTTATCTGAGTGTGTCTTTGTTTTGCCTTCATTTTTGAAGCTGGATTCTAGGTTGATAGTTGTTTTGTTTTGTTTATTTGTTTTCTTTCACCATTTGATCTGGCTTCTCTTTCTTCAGATGAAAAGTCAACTGCTAATCTTACTGGGGTTACTATGTACATGATTTATTTTTGTTCTTAGTGCTCTCAAGATTGTCTCTTGGCTGGGTGTGGATCTCTTTGTGTTCATCCTATTGGAGTTTGTTGAAATAGCTTCTTGGATGGTAAAATTTTTTTATCTAATTCAGGAGGGTTTTGGCCTTTATTTTTTCTGTCACTTTCTCTCCTCTCATTTTGGTGTTACTGTTACATATGTCAGTTTGCTTAATTGTGTCCCACAATCCCTGAGATTCTGTTCACTTTTATTTTTCTCTCCTTCTTTTCGTAAGATCTCAGATTGGAATATTTCTATTGAACTATTCGATTTTTTTCCTGTGATCAAATTGTTATCAAAACCACAAGGGGGTTCTATCTGAGGTTCTATTGCTCATGGCACAAAGAGCCAATTATTAAGACAATGAGGATTGTCAGAGAAAAAAGGATTGGTCTCAAATCCAATCTGTCTCCCCAACTAATGGAGATCATGGGCTTTTCAATGAGGGGACACTTGCTTTAGGGCAGGTTACCAGGGAAGGTGAGTCTTGGTGTCAGGAATCTTGATGAGGGGACTTCAGAATCTCAACTCTTTTGTCTTGTAAAATTTCCACCATTCTAGGAAACAACTCAAAAAATCCAAGTAAGTAGTGAAGGGAGGAGATTATTAAAAAAACATATAGGGATCACTGATATTTGTTCATAGAGACAGTTACAAAATCTATTGTTCATGCCCTCATAATTATTTTATTTTCAACTCACAAATTTTTATTTGCTTTATTTTTAAAATTTTTATCTCTTTACCGATATTCTTTACTTGATAGGATGTCATACTTTCTTTTTATTATTTACACATAATTTCTTGTAGTGCTTTGAACATATTTATTAAAGCTGCTTTGAAGTATTTATTTGCTAAATCTGATACCTACATACCTTCAAAGGTGATTTCTATTGTTTGCATTTTTTTCACTGCATGGATAATTTACTTATTTTCATGTGGTAGTTCATAATTTTTGAGACACATTACATATTTCTCAGAGCTTGCTGTTGTGATCTGTTTGTTTGTTTATAGTGATTTATTCTCATAAATTCTGTTAAGGCTCTTTTCCCCAGAATGTGCAGCCTCTCATACCATTGCTCAGGTTTTTACTAAACACAAACACACACACACACACACACACACACACACACACACACTTAAGCCTGAGTTCATAAGTCAGCATACCTTAGTGGTCAACCAGTCATTGGTCAAAATTTGTACTTAAGCCCCCTGAGCCAATAAGTCTTCCATGCATTGCCAGTGGATCTATGTGTCTTGGGTGTGCATTTAAAGTTCTAGGTGTTCACAGGTCTGTCCTGCATTCAGCCAGGACTAGTGGCACACAAGTTCTCTCTTCAGTTATTCCTTCATGGACATAGCTTTGTGCATGTACACAGCTTTACGGACCACCAGTGATGAATGTAATCTTAATAGGGCCATTTTACCTATCTCTATCTCTGGGCCTCTCGGTTGTATTTCTACATTTTTGTTTGTTTTTATTCTTATCACAAAATAAAAGCAGTTAGCCTTCATTGGTTGATAGACTCCATGATCTCTATTGTTTTTGACAACACTTCAGGGAATAATTTTTCCATGTTTTGCTGCAAATAAAGTCACCTCCTTCAGGCAAGGGCACTTAGTTTGTTACTCACTCTTCACTTCCTGCCCTGGGAATGCCTGTAGTAGAACTTTTGCACTCTGGGGCTGGGGAAGAAGATGGGAGTTTCAGGTCCTCTGGGGCTGCTCCACTTGCCCAGGATAAAAGTCCTGTAACACAGAGCTGGGAAAGAGGAATGTGGTAGCTCCTAATGTAAATGCCATAGTTCATAATTTTTCTTACAGTGGTTCAATAGATTCTCATGAATAAATGTTTCCAATTTTTAATATGCCCATTGTTCAATTTCTGGAGCCTATTAAAGATTGTTTGTGTCAATTTTACCCAGTTTTATCTCCTTTTCTATGAAGAAAAGGATTTTTTAAGCTCCTCAAATAGCCACACAGCCATGGTGGAACATTTTTATGTATTTTAATACAGGTATATTTAAAGCACATAAAATCAAAATGGCAGGGTGAATTTGGTGACATACAAGGTCCACGCTTATTTATGATTCTATGAAGCATGCATAGCCCATATTGTAGAAAGATTTTCACTCCTTGCCTCCATGGACTATTATTTCTTTTGCTGATTTCAATATTTCTTTCATAAAAAAAAAATGACCATGTAAATGGATCACATTATCATTGGATCAATGGTTTTGTTAAACTGATGAAAACTTTAGTTTCATATTGTTTAAATAAATATAAACATGTTAAAATGTTTATCCTACCCTTCCAGTGCTTTTCCTCTAATTTTCCTCTACCGAAGTATTCTACTATTATTTAATTCTGGGATGCACTGTTTCTTTTCATTCTGTCAATCAAATCAATTTCAATCCTGCAAACAATGTAATTCAACTAGTTAAGAAAAAACTATCAAAATTTTTGTGTCTCAAAGGTCAAATGGCACCTTTAAGATGTATACATAAAAGTAAGTTTAGTTAAAATTATGGCCATCAAGGAGAAAGTTTACAACAATTTCCTGTTATATTATGGGATTTTTTGGTAGGGGAGAACATTTGCACGCTCTTTTTTCACCCCTAAACAACTACTACTTCTTCTCCTCCTCCTCCTCCTCCTCCTTCTTCTTCTTCTTCTTCTTCTTTTCTTCTTCTTCTCTCTCTCTCTCTGTCTCTGTCTCTCTCTGTCTCTCTCTCTCTCTATTTCAGAAAATTATGAGGATACAAACATTTTGGTTACATATAATGCTTTTGCCTGCCCAAGCCAGGCCTATAACTGTGCCCTTCCTCCATACTATGCATTCTGTCTTTAATCTCAGGATTCTTCTGTTCCTATGTGTGGATTATTTAACATATGTCTCCTAGGTCTCCATTACTTCCCAGCCTTCTATATTGTCAAATATGACATAATGCATAAGAATTTTTATGATAGATCCAATTAACAAGTTTTTAAAAATTAAAGTACCTACGAAATACTGATGATTTATGAGGCATTTTAAGAGGCAATCTAAAACAATTCATTGGAAAAGAAATTAATAGGCAAATACTTTCAGAAATTCAGTTTATGGGCAGGTAAAACTAAAACGTTTGAGTTGATTGATTGTACTTGATATGATAGCATATGCTATCAAACTCAGTGCTTAGCGTATTCTGGGTAATGATAATATGGTTAACCTTAAATAAAAACAAAAAACTCAACAACTTATTATTTGGCAGACAGCCAAAGGAATATTGGCATAAATAACTAGTCCCTGAAAAGTATACAAGACATAAGAATTAATTATCCTAACTATTTAATTGTTTTTTTTCACTCAGGGCATGAACTCATTTTTGATAATTGTTAATTAATTTCAGGGGGAAAATCCGTATATCAGGTTTCAAGAAATCTTCCTTGAATGTACTGTGTTGTGAAAAAAAAAAAAAAAAAACAAGAAACATTTCCTTCCTTTATTAAAGAACATTGCAAAGGGGTAGTATTTATCTGGCTTGCTACCTGAAAATATTGATTATTAATATATACAGCTTTAAAAGAAATCTATAGAATTTTGTTTTAACTTAGGTTATAAGAGATGCCCAAATTCACACTATGAAAGAAGTATATATCATTAGCAATACAGTTAACTTAAACCTAACATACAGTTATCTAGAAATAATACCCACTGAGGTTCACAAGAACCTCTCCATTAGGGCCCTGGAAGACTCTTAGTTTAATGTGGCTGTAAGAATAATATTTTTAAAATATTTAATCTGGGTTTCTCTTTTCATTGGCCAGATTCCTGTTCCTCTTTTTACTCTACACTAACTAGCTTATGCTAGAATGAGTATTTCCTTATAGCAATACCCTTAATACTGATTGAAGACAATTATAACACTTGGCCTCTTCAGTATCTCAAGTGTAAAATCTTAAATTCAGTTTTTATTTATTTGAAGATGGTTATTATCTTTCAGCGGTCTCCACAAAGTACCTATTTTCAATTCCTTATTTTCTCTCTGTGCTGAACTGTCATTTTGCCCTCTTTTAATAGGCACCTCATTTGGCCATCACAGTATATTTTCTATGACCTGTAGATTCCGTGTTTTCTAGGATCCGGTCTGGATTGTAAAATGGAAGATTTTTTTCTTTTTCCCTTTTTATCTTTTTATGAAATTTTAGTAAAGTGAACACTTATTTTTTATTTTTTTATTTTTTTTTAATTTTTAGCATATTATGGGGGTACAAGTGTTAAGTTTACGTATATTGCCCATGCCCCCCTCCCCCCTTGAGTAAGAGCTTCAAGCATGTTAAAGTGAACACTTTTTAAATTTTTAACTGCATGCCAATAATCCACTGTAAGACTCACAGACTACTGTGACTTTCTAATCAACACCTTTTCCTGTAGAGGATTTTAATGTCCCATAATTACATGCCTTAATGTGTGGGTAACAATTTCTAAAACTCAAATGTACACCTTATTTAAATTTTATCATAAAGAAAGAGTTCAAAATTAAGTAAAGAATCTGTTTTTTCAAGTCAAGAACCAGAATCTTTAAGATGCTGATAAAGAATCGGTAATTTATGGAAGTATTTTGTTGTATTTGTTCTTCTTGAAGTGTGCTACTGATAGGACAGAAAACTAGCTTGATCTAAATAGCTTTCTAATCCTTCACTCATTTTCTCATTTCTTCACTCATTTCCTTCATTTTCTCATTCACTAAAACATCATCCAAAACAGTGTCTCTGGTACCTAGCAGACAATTTTATCTAAAATATTATTTCAACTTAATATTATTTCATCCTTAATATGAAGGATGTAGAGGAATGAATGCATCCTTAAGCTACACTAACACATTCAAATGATCATTTCTTTGGCAAAAAGAAAAAGGTATGAAAAACACATAATAGATAAAGTTCATGGAGAATTCAGGAATATTGGTGGCCCTAGCACAAAAGAGATTAAGTAAGATTGATAGAACTTAACTGACCATTGAAACATGAATCTAAAAGCCAGAGTTTTATATAAAGCTAGGAAATGACCATAAGAGAGATAATTCCACAGATGGAGCCGGTCACTTTTACTGTATATTAAATTCCCTATTTCTACCCATTGAGATCATTCTCTTCATCATCCAAACTTAAAATTTAAAATATTGACCAATCAATTCCTCTTATTCATCTATTTAGTAAGACACCAAGTACTGTGCGTCACCAATTTATTTTTTATTCTTATTGCTACCAAACAGAATGAAATAAGTTCCCTTAAGTAGCTTCTTTAAATACTAGTCTCACTCAAGCTTCATTTCTCTCTAACTTATCATTTCCACGTGGCATGCAAATATTCTTTAAATGCTCTTTCTTTCTTTAAAATAATCCTACAAATTTAACCCTTTCAAAGCCATGAATTACTTTATGTTTATTGACATAGGCTTAAATTTTCTATGTAGCTTCAAATGACAAGAATAATAGAATTCCACAGGCAGCCCATTTAACATATCTGCCTATCAGACATATCTATCTTCAGCAGACTATTCTCCTTTCTTCTCCACAAAACACTCTCCTACTTCCATGATTTTTATGCTTCTTTTGATCTTTGCATGCACAGACACACACAGACTTACATACATCACTTTTACCAATTCAAAACTTAAATATTCAAGTTAAAATATGAATTTCTAAGTTTTCTATGAAGGATTTAATGACCACCCCTTTATTAGTAATCTTCTTTTTTAAAAACTTGTATATCATACAATTTAGTCCTTAACTATATATATTAATATTATTTTATTTCTATTTTTATCATCAAGTAGATTAGTCTTGCCACCCAGTTTGTAGAGCCAACTAAAGAGAATATATAACTAATCATCAATAACTAGTCATTTGCCTTAAAGTTTGTGGTATCAGTATAGATTGGATTGGTTGAATGGCCATTAAACCTTCTATTCAGAGAGTGAATTTTTAAAAGTTCTTTCAATTATTTGAGTGTCAGATCTATCTAGCTGATTTAATGTTATATTTTGAAGCTATTAAATATCATTTGGATTTTCATGTCTCACAAAAATAATGAAGTTAGTTATTGATTCTAACAGCTGAAAAAGAGAGTTGTTACCTTTATTCTATTGTTTCAAAGGACATTTTATGGGCGACTAGAAAAGCCTGAATGAAGAACTGTTGAATAGTAATGTTTCCATTCACACAATGCCTTCTGAAGGAGGAGTCTGAAAGGAAAAGTGGATGTTAATAGGCAGGGTCATTTTGTGTAAATGTGTTAATGTTATCACATTCTTTCCATCCTATGAACATGCTTGACTGACATTTATCTGCTCTTCTCCAATGATGCATGGCTTGTTCATTGTGTTGGGCAGAGTTAGCTGCCAGACATTGCAATTGGGGAATCAAGCTGAGGATCTTTATTTCTCATTTGCATTTCTTCTTTTAAAATCTTCTATTTTTATAGAAAAATTAACCCAACTATCAGTAATAAATTGGGGTTATGCTACATATAAATTTTAAACCACATATTTCCAGAGATTCTATTCTAATGCCCCTCACACGTGCTCCCTCCCGTGAAATATAGAAGAGTAAAGGTGGATCCTGATTCTTAATTTACCTTTTTTATTATATCTTTAAAAAAGGAAACAGAAAAAGATTTCACAGTGTGAGCTTAATTAAAGTAAATGGAGAGTTTAAAAGATGAAAGAAGCATGTTGTTTCTTAATTGTGTTGTTGACTTAAAACAAAGATCTTTGTGACTCAGCCCAAGTAACATCATCAGCATTTGTTGCATCTATTTTAATATAAGTTCATTAAAGAAAAAAAATCTCCTTTCACAGTTTATTTCAGAACTAAACCCATAATCTGTGGGTGAAAATCACCTGTGTGCTACTCTTTAGGATTTCATTGGTCTCTGGTTGGAGTCATATGAAAAATAAATCAATAAAACCAAATTTTTCTATTTAACTTGAGGTCATTCTTAGATTGCTTCAATCTTGCCTCAAAAGGTAATGTAAAGAAAAATTCATTTTATATCTAGGCACTTGATTTATAATAATAAACTTTGCATGTTTAATGTAAAAATAATAACCAGAATAGATAGTATGAATACACGAAAGACTGTGACTTGAGACTAAGAATTTGCGCAAAGCAAAGATAGAATGCAGTAGAAAAATAAACTTGATATGTTTAAAAACAAAGACGAAAAAAGGCAAGCCAAGAACTCAGGTAGAATTTAATCAAGTGGAACAAATATTCTAAGTAAGAGTAAATACATCCAAGTACTCTGGTTTCAGCATTCACTAGGGCTCCTCTATCCTGTCTTTACTAAAGACATTTTAATGAACAAAACTATAAATACGTCTGAATGATATGTTCAGAAATCACTGTCAGATTGAAATCTATTCTTTCTGCTTTACCTAGGGGGAGGGATGATGGTGAAATTTAGATGCAGTCTGAGTGGAAAACAAAAAAGTATCTTCTATATATAGGGGAATTCTTGAGTGAGGAATTGAAAGGAAAGCTGGGTTTATATGTTCTTCAATGTGTTGTACAAGAACCTGTCTATTCTTACTCCCCATGTAGTGTAAAAGAGTGAAATGTTTATAAATCTACATTGGAAAAATAAAATTATGAGAAGGATCACTGAAAGAATCAATATCACTAACAAAGCCCTAGAAAGTGCCGACTATGAAAAAATCAGATGTTTATTCAATAAATGTTATTTGTCTTCTTGTATCAGGCATTGTCGTGACAATTTCTTGGTGAGTCCAACAAGTGAGCCAGTTATTACAGTGTGTGGTGTTGCTCGGTTGATACATACATATAAATACAGGTGCACACACATACACACACACACATCTGAGGTGTGAGGAGCAGAGAAGACAATTTGTGGCAAGAGTATAGAGGGAGGAGAAACCTGCATGAGCCAATTCCAAATAAATAAGCAAGCATGAGCATCATCATTTTACTACTCTTACATGAGTAATACTAACTCTCCATTCAATTTCCTATCTTAGGATTGATCCTCAATTTTGCTTGACTCACCACCTTTTTTGCTAATAGACACATTATTATATTTGTAGATTGATTATATTCGATATGATGGAAATTTCAGTGAAAGAATAGTAATGGCCATCTTGTCTTGGTTTTAGGGGTTATGAAAATGTTCATGGAAATTCATACAGACATTATAAAGAGCAAGTAAGATAGAAAACATTATTTTTCTACTCTCCATTATTTAGTGAAAATTTATTTGAAGGACCAAATCATAGATTTACGATCATTCTGGGTTATAACTTGCTTTAAAAAATAGCATTCCTCTTTAAAAAAAAAACAAAACTGAATTTAAAATTTTCATATCACATTAAACATTCCACTAAGCTAATGTTACAATGACAGTCATAATTATTTCTGGGAAGGAATAATTTTGAGTAGTAAATTTTTTAAATGTTTTTCATAACATTGAAAATGCAGTCAATTTTTAGAATACAAAAGGTTCAACCACTTGGAGGATGAAGTGCTTTAGCATAGATACTAAAATTGTTCATTTCCCCCTCCCAACACAATGGTGGTCTAAAATACACTGAATTCTTCATTTAAGGCTGAACATATGCACAAATAAATTGTTGCTTCAAAAGATATGAAGCCTTAAACCTATTTCCCAAGATGTGATTCCAAAGTGCAGCTAGAGGACTGTCGTTTTGGAATATGAAAGGGAGATATAAACTGATGGTTCTGATTAAAGATCATTTTGAATTCTCTCTTTTTTAATGGAGATGAAGAAAGCACATTTTGTATGGAGTTTTGTTTTGACTCAGCCTGCCATGAAGCTGTTTAAATCAAGTCTTATACCCACATTATTCTGATTGCCAAAAACATCAAAACATCAACAAAGGAAAAGCTAACCTTGAATTTTCAGCTTGTATTTCAGCCCTTGTAAACAAGTTACCATGGAGATGATACCCAAGTGAGCTACAGGCTTGACTCAAAACAGCCACTGTGTGTGGACTGACAGCACAATATAGCATGGCATCACTGCTATTCATGACAAAACCTGCATACATCCTGTGCTACCTAAGAGTTATTGTGCAAAATGCCATGTGAAGGCTTAAAATTTGCCAAACCTGCCGTGGATTCGCTTTGAATGCAACAAAATCAGGAAGGATTAACTAAGAATTACATGTTTCAATATCATAACTTTGGTAATAATTTTATGAAGATAACTATGTAAGCTTATATCATCTGAGCCTTTTTAGCAATATGTAGATCTAGAAGAAAATTTGACTATAGCTATAAAGTATATTCTTGGAGATAATCCAAGTGAATTTCTAGGAAGACTAAGTTATGTCTGACAAAAACACAAAATAAGCTCTGTCATTATAGACCACCATTCCTGTCTTTCATTATTTGTACAGTCTGCAATTTTATAGACACTCCTCACAAAAGACAAGATTTTAATGGCTTAGGTATCATTTTAAAAAAAAATTACACCACCCCAAAAATAGCTTCCCTGTACCCAGGAAATACATATACATATCTTTTCCTTCTGTATATATTTTTTCCATTCTAGTCCCCATGTGAAAATGTACATACATTTTGGATTATTTATAAAATGTTTAGCAATTGCATAAAGTTTTGATTTCTAAAACTCAACAATCAATAATCTACACAATTTGCAATTTTCATGGCTATCTTAAAACATGTAGTTGATGTCTACCTCCTTTCTTTTTCTTTTGTAATATCAAGATATGTAACAATGATTATAAAATGTAATATCTATCAAAAGACAAATGGCATATTTATTCTGTGAAATACAATGTAATTCAAACTTGATATAGTTTGATACATATATTATGTTCCATGTTGTAATTATATATATGTATATTATCATACTACAAGATGTAATTTTGAGTGAGAAAATTACAAGATAATACAGACACAATTATAGCATTTAACTAAAATTTTTAAATTATAAAAAATAATGTAGCAGTTCATATGTATGTACATAAATGCATGGAAAAAGATGTGAAAGAATATCCACCAAACTGGTAAAATTAGTATTTAATTCTGGGTGGGACAGATGAAAGAGAGATGTTGGTAAAGCTGGAGAAGAAAGTCCTGGATTGTAGACATTATCAAGGAGGGATTTTGGCCTTATATATACTTTTTTTAATAATTAGAATTTATTCAGGTATTAAACAATTAATTTTTAAATTAAAATGAATTTATGAGAGCTTTTTGAAAGAACCTTAATCTTTCCCATAAAACTGTTGCATCATTTTAAAAATTGTGTATATTTAATATATGTAATTTGCCTTTTATATGTAATACATATATAAATTTTTATATGTGTGATTTAGAAGGATGTCATTACATTTTATTATAATAAAAAAGGACAATTGCAGTGCCTTGCCACTCGAAGTATGCTGGTCAGTCCTGTACAATCAACAACATCTGGCAACTTAGAAAGGCAAAATCCCAGTCTCCAACTTTGGACAGGCTGATTCAGTCTCTGTACCTCATTGGAAATTCCAGGTAATTCAAAGCCATATAAAGTTTAAGAAGCACCATTCTAGGGAACTCTGTTTGGCTTGCAATTGGCCTACTACACAACCCAAAATAATCATCTCCTCTCGACCTCTTGTCATGTTATTTAGTCCTGAAAGTGAAGTTAAATATTTTATTGATCGTCTTAGTGCATCAACTTCAGGGACCTTCTGAAACACCACTTGTTCCTTCTGTTTGTAGTCTCTCCACTAGAAAAGATAGATGTTCTCTCACCTATACTTGCTTATTCTGAGAAACAATCGATTAAACCAACTTGAATTCGGGGTTAGAAGCACCCAGAACTCTAAATATATCTCCACCAACCAAGGATCAGTGAATGTGCTCCTTAGAGGACTGTGTGGGGTGCTCAATAATTCATGTAAAATGTGGTTTGAGTCAGTGCAAAGCTATTGATGGTTTTGCCTGACTTGAAGTTCAAATGGGCATTTGGGCAAGGTAAAGTGCTTTCAAATCAAACATCAATCACAAACCTGGTCCACTTTACCATTCTTAAAGAAATCGTTAATGGCATAGATCGGGATTTCTCCACTTTGCCACTATTGACATTTTGGGCTGGATAATTCTCTGTTGTGGAGACTGTCATGTGCATTTCAGGGTGTTTAGCAGCACCCCGGCCTCCATTTACCATATGCCAGTGGGTAAATATTATTTCATCTTTTGTCATTATACTGATAGCATCAGGCTTTACATATATAACTTAGAAGTGACTTCCTCATTTTAGTGATAAAGAGCCTGAAATAGGCATCTAAAGGAAATATATTAAAGAAACAAAAAACAATGTTTTCCAACTTCCATTCACTAACTGATATCACAGGTTTCGTGTGGCCTCTAAAATATTTCTGTCATTCCAAATTGACTCATTATCTGTTTCCTAATTCCCTGCATAATCTCCCCTCTATTTAAATTTTCCCATTTACCTTTTTCCCCTCCTTGCATTTCCTGCACTTCTTTTTGTTCCCTTCTTAGTGCATACCCATTTGTCTTTTCTAATACAGTCATATCTAACTTAATGAACTTTTACCAATATTATTGTAGATCTTATGTTTTAGTCTTCAAATTGGCATTTTTGGAAACAGTAATAGCTGCCTCTACTGACTAACAGAACAAGGAATGTGCGCCCAGTATCATTGGAGTTGACAGCAGGGGAAGCTGGCACAAAGTAAACTCCCCCAGAATACAATGAAATCAGCATATCTGAAAAGGATTAAAAATAATAAGCTTCAGGACAATTTCAAATACTGTTTCACACTTTTGAATTAAAGATAATGGAGTGAGAAATGGAATATCTACTCAAGGAGGTACCAAATTCTTCTGTTAGGCTTGCCACATTTCCTCTTGCAAAATAAGGTGTAAAAAGCAAGCATTTTTATAGGTTATCGGTAGCATTAATGTGAAAAGTATAAGCTTTATTACTAACCATTTGAGATGCAAGGAAGCTCTCTGCCACAGAAATTGGATGACCAAGTGGGCTGACAGCTCCCTTGTGTTATAAAATAATGCAAACAATATTTTTTCACCCCAAACAAAATTGGTTAAAATTACATTTTCCCAAGTCATATGGAAATGCACTAATTTGTAACTTTCTAAAGCCAACACATTTATGCTTCAGAGATACATAATTTAGTAACAAACAGCAGACTGAATTTTGATCAGGTTTTAAAAATGGGTACAATAGCCTTCTCAGACTTCAAATGAGCTTAGAAAAGTCTCTTGGTATTCTCTCCCTCATGAAATTGTAAGGGTAACATTCCCTTGAAGTTTTTCAGAAATATGCAGTGAGAAGAAGTGAAAAGGTCTTGCATATTTGTATAATACATAAAGGCTCCAATGATTAAAACAGCCTTCAGACTTAATAGCAAGCATTTTGCTTTAAAGGCAATCATTTTCCAAGAACCTGGAGGAAAACCACATTATTGTGCTTTTCTTTTTAGAATTGATGGCTACATTATATAAGAATGGTAAAGTAAAGCATGAAAACACACTGTTCCGATAGAAAAAAAAATTAATGAGAAATTTTTTCTTCTTCATTTTTTAGAGGAAAGGGTCATTTGGATTTTTTTCATTATAAAACAAGAAGACCACCACCTAATGTGGTAGTCTTCCAAGTAACTGCAAAATATACACATAGATTTGTATAGCAAAGACAACCTTGATGGAGAATTTTCTATGCTCTTTCTAAAGAGTTTTACAGGATATAGAGTAATTGACATGATGAGGATCAACTATGACACATTGTATTACTACTACATGATTCAAACAACCTATAGGAATAAAGCAACTACTTGAGAATATCCCTCGAGTATCAGGAACCTATTTTTCTCTGTTCCTTTTCTTTATAATGTCTGTTTATTTTTCAATGTACTTAATGTTGAAGAATGATGACATAGTTGGGCATAATTCATATTTTTTATTGACAATATTTTTTAAGATATAGTGACTCTTTTAGCTATTGGGGTGAGGGAGAATCTATTGTCAAAAGGGATTAAATTCATAATCTATGGAACTATATATTTTATATTTAGTAGACTTCACAAGTTTGCAGGTTTATTTCCTTAAGTAAGATGAAAAAATAGCAAATACAGCAAATCCTATGAAATAATTTTTATTTTCATTATTGCTCTATGAGAATTCAGCAGGATTTGTGCTCCTTCATTTAATTATTAGCAGGTGAGGAGTGATTGCAGGGATCCCACATGGATTGTCTTCCATGCTTCCTCACTGATTCTCATTTTAAATGTGAAAATCTATTTAATGATAGGATTGTGATATTGGTTAACTGTGATTTTGATTTAGTAATTGTGCAGAAAATCTTATTTGCATATCTTTTCTAAAAGCCAATTTGAAGTTCTGAGATATTTACTGAAGTTGACTGGATTCTATACAGAAAAAATTGCCCTATATAGGACACAGTAGGTTTCAGAATATGTATCTGTTACTCATTTGCATAACAAACACTCTTTATAGTGACTGCAAAGGAAAAATTGAGAACTCCTTATCATTTGGCTTCAATCGTCAGATATAAACAACTTAAAATAATGTATACATTTTTCTGCACATAGTATAAACATGGAACTACATATTTATCAATAAAAGCACTCAATATAAATTATTGCATTTTGACAGATATTTAGAAAGCTTTCTGATTGAGATTATGTATTTTCACAATAAGTCTATGAATCAGGTTTCATTCAGTGATGAGTGCCATAAGCCACCTCAAACATAGCCTAAGGGAAATTAAAAAAAAAAAAAACTCACTGATTCGCTTGAAAAGCTGAAGTATAGTGCTGGTTTGGGGTTTAGTTGTACCCACATCTCCAAATGTCATCAGAAATCTACTCCTCTCCTCCACTCACTGGTAGATTTTGTGGTATGTCTTATCATTTTGGTTATATTCTAACAGAGGCATCCTCCAAGTTTATCAGCAACCAACTCAAAGATAGAATCCACAAGACTAAAGAGTACTTCTTTCCTGGAAGTCTTGATATTGGCTGTACTTGATCCTGAATAAGCCACATGCCAACCCATGACACTGGAGGAATTGTTCTCAAAGCGTGGAGCCACAGGGATGGGGGGAGTGCAAGGTTGCCACTGGCATCTAGGCCAGGAATGCTGCTAAACATCATACAATGCACAGAACCATCTCACGCCCCCACAGCTCAGAAGTATCAAGTCCAAGATAACAATAAGGAAAGTTTGAGAAATTTTTCGCTAGATGTAGAATCAGTTCCTGCTGATTCACACTGGCTCTAGAGAGCTAGGACTAAGGAAGATTTATCCAAGAGAACTACAATGCTCCAATCAAAAGAAAGGGTACTAAATGCTGAACAGGTGGCACCTCATGTCAGCAAGTAGTAATGTTTTTTGCCTCTAATCTCTGAGTAGGAAAATTAAAAAAAAAAAAAAGAAAAAAAAAATCCAAAATGTTGACAATGAATTTTTACCTCAAATATAATTGGTAAAGCTGATTTTTCTGTTGTTGTTTTTTTTTTTAACTCATAATTTGTACTTGCTCTTAGTCTAGTTCCTTGGTGTTAGAAAAATAATTTGCATTTTGGTAAGTTGACTTGAATCAGAAATTCTGCACTATTAACAAATTATTTCATACCTTGACTTTCATATTTTGAGGAAAATATAAAGGATTTTTAAAAATTATTCTATTTATATCTACTGTATTATTAAGTCAAATGTTTTGGCAGAAAATAATTTTATAATCAGAAGGGAAAAATCTACTAAGTGGCAAATTATAATTGTCTTCCTCATTTTTTTTAACTTGACAATGACATTCTAGTTTATTTTTATTTTATTGGGTTAAATTGAATAATGTTCATAAAATAGCTTATTGGAGTTAATAAGAAATGATAAAAAAGAACCCTATAATACTTTAGATTTATTTATTTAAACAATCTTAGTTTATTTTGCAATTACTGTACTTTGACTTGAAACGTTCCCATCCAAATATTGTATTTCATTTAAGTAAGAAAAACAATAAAAAAATCCAGCACTAATGCCAAAAGGTTGTTTGCACTGTCTCTTCTGTGTGTGTGGATGTGTGTGTTTGTGTGTTCAAGAAACTCATTGTATAGTTCTATGTAGCAGGAAAGGTTTGATCCCAAGAATAAGGAACAAAAGCAGAGGTAACACGCCCTTCTGAAAGTAAATGCTAAATTACCATGTGTTTTATGGTCAGATGTGAGCTCACATATATGTGCGCTCACATCTGACCATCAATCAGACCCTCAAGCTCGCCTCCAGGAAAGTTGAAAGAGTGCATCTCACAGGAGAGGAAAATGCATTTAAAATTACTGCAACCATAAAATAAACTGACATAACCCAAAGCAACAAATAATGGAAGAAAAAAATCCTTCTGGGGCTCTGTCTCTCCTTCAGCAAAGATTTTTGTCTTTCTGTTTTTATTTCTTGTCAGTGATCCTGGGTGTGTTTAAAATGACATAAAATGCATCCATTATGCCCCCAGATTCTAACTGCTGCAGCCCTTGTACATTTCTCAAGAAAATTCAGGCTGCTGGAATAGAGAGCAGATGTAGAAGCAAAATGACAGCCCTTATGGGATGCTGGGTGCTTTAAAAAAATATCCAAGCAATTTTCTCTATTGCATCATGCCTGAAAAGTAGCTTAATTCTTCTGTTATGATTAAAGTTGATTGATTGAATTGATCTGTGATGCATCCTGTTTCCCTAGTTTACAAAGATGCTCAGGAAGAGTAAGGAAGCTGTCTGAACAGGATCCAAGTGCTTAATATATGCTGAGGTCCCACTTAACATTTATTATCTGTTATCGAAGGTAGGAGAAAAGCATGTAAATTATATGGATGCCTCTGATTCAAGGAAAGGGAAAGATAAATACTTATGCAGACACTCAGTGATTTTCATCAACCACTTTCTAAAACATACCCCATCTTTTTATAGACTTATCAGTAACTTTGTAAGAAGCTTTTTCCATTGCTGGTAAGTTAAACTTTTTTTGCCTTACCATTTCTTACATTAGTAAAGAAATCCAAAAAACATCGTCTGACTCTTAATATTATTTGATAAATGGAATTTGCAAAAAAAAAAATGTAGGACCTTCAGAAATATGGATCACTTTGAAATGATTCTCTTCATGATGTTTTTTCCCCCTAAATGGATATTAAAAAAAAGGAAGGAAGGAAGGAAGGAAGGAAGGAAGGAAGGAAGGAAGGAAGGAAGGAAGGAAGGAAGGAAGGAAGGAAGGAAGGAAGGAAGGAAGGAAGGGACCATTAGCAGATATTGCATAAGATTTTGAGTGTCTATAAAAATTACGTGAGGCAGTAACTTTTGATGTCTACTGAACATATATGCTTTTGAGATACAGAATTTACATAGAATCAGTCATTAAATACACAAAAATTTTTATAAGTGTACAATTTTAATATTCAGGGGAAGAGTTCTAGAGTCAAAAAAACTATGAATCAGCAAATTGTAGCTTGGGCTACTTATAGGAGACACCTTCCTCTAACATAGAGATCCATTGCCAATTTTTTTTCTTTTTGTAGTTATGCTATTATTAGTCATCTGAGGATCTAACATAATAATAGAATTAGCAATAAAATTATAGAAGATAGACATTTTTCAAATATTCTTTTTTGTATGGAAGCTCTTTAAGGTGTTGGCTTTGTAGAGTTATGCATCAACATGATTGTCTTTTCTTGTTCTTATAGAAGATTTTTATTAAAGAAACACCCAAATATTTTTGGGTGTTTCTGTCTCAATCACAGCATCCCTATAAGCCATATATAGGCATTACATAGTAATAACACTAATTAAAATAATTATAACAACTACAAAATGAATATCAGTATAACTAATAACTGTGAGCTTTTTATGTGTCAATCATTGTCATAAGCCCATGATAATGATTATTTTTTTAAATCTCAGAACAAACTGTAAGGTTGATATTGTCAACATCTCATTTTATAGATGAGGAAAGTGAGGCACAAAGAGGTTAACTAATTTCCTCATTTTCACAGAGCTGGCTTCCTCTCTCTCTGCCTCCATATCAGGTTTAAATTGGAGCATTGCTTCACTTCCACAGCGTGTGGGCTATTATGTGGCAAAACAGACAAACAAACAAACAAAAACAACCCCAGAGATTTTATTTTTCATTTTACATTGGCTCAGGGCCACAACTACAAAGAGAAATGAATACTGAATAGATGTAACTCTTTTTAAGAGTTTAGACCTTTCCAAATTCTCTCATCCCATTTTGTCCTTTTTATCTCAAATTCAAAAGTTTCATATTCAAAATTCAAATAGTCTTTGAACTTAAGTGGCCATAATTTTTCTAAAATCTGGCACTGTTAGCAAAAATAAAAGCTGTGTTTAGTTGCCAGATATAATATAGGGCATCCAGTTAAATTTGAATTTCAGGGAAATGATGGAATAATTTTAGTGTAAGTATTTCCCATGCAATATTTTGAACATACTTATACTCTAAAATTATTTTCTGTTTATCTGGAATTCAAATTTAATTGACCATCCTGCCTTTTAATTTCTATTTAATTGTGTTTTAAATGCTAACTCTGATAACATTATTTAATAGTGCTACAAGTTTCCCTTCCAGGGATATAAATTTTCATTATCATTAATATATGCAATCTGACATTAGCATTATTTTTCCTTAAAATTCTAAAATTGTGTTATTCAAATATAATAGATAATAGCTTTACTCCTTTTAATATATGAACCTTCATCACCATCCTTAATAAATCTTTTTGCCTGTCTACTTGTCTTTCTTTCCTCCTAAATTTACTACTTTCCTCAATTCTTCACAATAAAATTTTGTATTTTTATCTAAGTTTATTTTGGAGTTAAACATTCCCTATTTCCCCCCAAAATAAAAATGTTTAATGTTATATTTTCATGACATCTGTCTTAAAATTCCTCAGCTTTTCCAAGTATGACAAAGAATTAAAAATATCAGTAATATCTCCCTCTTTTTTTATTTTTGTAAGAACACTTACCATGAGATCCACCCTCTTAACAAATTTCTAAGTGCACAATGCTGGATTGTTAACTATAAGCTCAATGTTGTACAACAGATCTTATTCATCCTACAAACTAAAACCTTATGCCTATTGTATAGCAACTCATTTCCCCTTCCCTTATCCCCTAGCAATGGCCATTTTACTCTGTTTCTAAGAGTTTGACTATTTTAGATATCTATGTAAGTGGAATCAAGCAGTATATGTTGTTCTGTGACTGGCTTATCTCATGTAGTATAATGTCTTCTCAGGGTCACCACATTGTTGCATATGGCAGGATTTCCTTCTTCTTTAAGGCTGGACAATGTTTCATTGTATGTATATATCACATTTTCTTTATTTATTAATCCATCAATGGATACTTAGGTTGTTTCTGTATCATGGCAATTGTGAGTAAGGTGTCAATGAACATGGGAATAGATTGAGAAGAATTGGTTTCCTCTATTTTCTTTTTAATCCATTGCTGGCACTTTTGTCCATTAATGGGCATGAATAGTCATTGATTTCACCCTAGAAACACTTTTTCTTATAATGAGAGCACTTAAAGTCTACTCTTGGTGATTTTCAAGTATACATTTTTTTCTCTTTCATTTTAAAAGTGAGAATATATTTCTCAGAAATGTCCCAGCAAACACCCTTTTTCTGTTATTGGTCATAAATATTCATTGTCATGGCTTAAGTCAAACATTTAAGAGTAATGGATTAGGCTGACTGGTTTGAATCCATCAGAACATTAATGGTGACCATATCTGTGGTGACCATTTGAGGGCAGTTGACTGGCCAAATTACCATTCTCTCATCAAGAGAAGAGGGGGTATGCGATCGATAATTCGCATTACTGCAGATGGTGCTTGAGGATAACAAAAGCAACAATGATTTTTATAGAAAAACGTACTGGTAATGGTGAAACTATCTCAATAATTGCTTGGTCTTCATATTGTATATCTGTAGAAAACAGAAGGAAAACTTCCTCTGGCTTAACAGTAAACTAAATACACTTCTAACTAATCTTCTTATTTTTACTTTTTTTTCCCTTTTTTTAAAAAACATATACATAAGTGGCAGCAGTTCTGTGACTTTTTGCTTCCGGCAGAGTAGACTATTGTGGGGCCAGTGAGGGCCCCATTTAAGTATTCTCTGTCTCGAGAAGGTGAACTCTTTGTCCAGAAGGCCTAAGGCTTTTGGACTAAATTTCGGCACTCTTGTTTTATAGAAACTTAAATCCTTACTTGGCCACTATTCTAAGTCAGGACATTTTTGTTTGTTCCCAGATCAGTGACAGATTTTATTAATATCCATTTGGAACTATCGTGAGCTCTTAAATATGCAGTCCTGAAGCCATTAGGTTCTGTAACACTGTCAAAAATATTTCTCTTAAAACAGAACAAGGAGCCGGGCGCAGTGGCTCACGCCTGTAATCCTAGCACTTTGGGAGGCTGAGGCGGGCGGATTGCTCAAGGTCAGGAGTTCGAAACCAGCCTGAGCAAGAGCAAGACCCCGTCTCTACTATAAATAGAAAGAAATTAATTGGCCAACTAATATATATATATAAAAATTAGCCGGGCATGGTGGAGCATGCCTGTAGTCCCAGCTACTCGGGAGGCTGAGGCAGCAGGATTGCTTGAGCCCAGGAGTTTGAGGTTGCTGTGAGCTAGGCTGACGCCACGGCACTCACTCTAGCCTGGGCAACAAGTGAGACTCTGTCTCAAAAAAAAAAAAAAAAAAAAAAAAAAAACAGAACAAGGAACCATTGGTAATTTAAAATTATTTATAATGAAGAAGTTAAACCAGTCTTATTATTTATTCTTGCACTTTTGTTATACCTGTCCTGTCTAAGTGTTCCAGGGGCATTATAGAAATTAAATTTCTATACCATTTCTGTACTCTATTTTTATTTTTAAAATGTTTTTTCTTGAATGAACAACATTTGATAGCACAACAAAGTGATTATAGTTACCAATAAGTTATGGTGTACTTTAAAATACTAAAACAGTTATTTTAGTTATTGGAATGTTCCTAACACAAAGAAATGATAAATACTTGAAGTGATGGATACCTCAATTACTCTGATTTTATTATTATACATGGCATGCCTGTATTAAAACTTCACATGTACCCTATAAATATATACAACTATTGTGTACTCATAATAATTAAAATGTGAATCTTCAATATATACCTGCCTTCAGTAAAATATGAAAGGTCCTTTGCCTGAATACTTTCATAATTACTGTTTTATTGACATTACTTTCATATCTTGGTGGGATGGGATGATTTCTAAGGTGACGTACAATACAGGAAATTTGAAACTCATGTGGAATCCATACTGTAATTTCATTTAATGACTTCATTAAATTCTATAGTACCCTTCTTTTTTATGTTATAATATTTAAGATTAAGCACACCATAAATACAAAAGATTTGACTCCTTTTGAGTAAGAGCTTTATTGAAATATGATTCAAATACTATATAATTCACCCATTTAAAGTACATAAATAAATGTTTTGTGGCATATTCAGAGAATTGTGCAACCTTAATCACAAATTTTAGAATATTTTTATCACTCCCTAAAAAATCTCCATAGTACTCATTAGTAGTCACTTTCATTTGCCCTTACCACTCCCAGTCTTAAGCAGCCACTATTCTCATTTCTTTCTCTATAGACTTGCTTATTCTGAATACTTCATATAAATGGAATGATGCAACGTGAGGTCTGTTGTGATTGGTTTTTTCATAGAAAATAAAATATCTTTCATAATATGGCATGTTTCAGTACTTTATTCCTTTTTATTGCCAAATAATATTCCATTATATAAATATGGTATGGCCCTTTTTAACACATGCCTTCTCAAAGTGATTTAATTATACCATAATATCAGGACAAAAGATTGGACATTTTCAAACAATTTGTACAATCTAAATTGACATCTACCCACCCAGTAACTCACCTCATTCAATAAAATGGGACTGGAAAAAATTATGCTGGAAATAAGGAGCATATATTATAGATAACCACAAAATGGTGGCATACTTTATCTTATTGAAATTATTATTATTGGCCATTATTTCCCTATTATTTGCTCTGTGTTTATACATAATAATACTTAGTTCAGGCATTCCTAACACCCTAAAATCCCATTCTTATTCAAACAGTTTATCAGTCTCTTTGTCTCTTCTAGCCTATCTAAACTTTGTAACAAATATACTTATTAGGCTGGGCACGGTGGCTTATACCCGTAATCCTAGCATTTTGGGAGGCCAAGGTGGGAAAATAGCTTGAAGCCAGGAGTTCAAGACCAGCCTGGGCAATATAGTGAGACTCCATCTTTACACAAAATAAAAAATGTAGCCAGGTATGTTGGTATGTGCTTGTGGTCCTAGTGACTAGGGAGGCTAAGGCAGGAGAATTGCTTGAGCCCAGGAGTTGGAGGCTGTAGTGAACTATGATCATTGCACTCCAGCCTGGGTGACCTGTCTCAAACAAAAAAAACCCTGTGAAACCCTGTCTCAAACAAACAAACAAATATAATTATTAAAAGTAATCTTAAACAACAGCATCTTTGTTTTTGAGAATAACTATAAATATTCACGTAATTACTTTTTCTTCCCACTATCAGGCATATGTGGGTAATGTGTATAACTATCTACCTATCCATCACCTTCCTCTCTCTCTCCCCGATCTCTCCGTGTATGTGAATAAATATATAAAACATGCATATCTCTTAAGAATTTTATATATATATACCTTTACCTGTGATAATGTCAGATATATGGTTGAATTGGAAAGTATTTATTTCCTTTTTAAATGAAAGGCTGATAATTCACTTAATATACTAAATATTATGGTAGAAGAATCTTGACCTCCTCTATATCTGTTTTGGGCCAAGACAGAAAGTAGAAGTTAAAAAAACATGTAATTTTTGGCAAAGTTATAAACTCTACTGTTTCAGAATATTTTTTTTCATTTTTAAATATGAATCAGAATAGAAGAAAGGTGATATACAAAGTTGTGAAAAGTCTGAATGGAAAAATATAAGGTAATTCAGAGGAGCTGTAAGACATAGTTATATAGATAGATAGATATGGAGACCATAGCAGAGAATTTCTCAGAATTGAGAGATATATATCATTAGGTAAATGTACTTTAACAATCAAGCAGGAAAAATATAAATAATTGTACACCTAGATGCTTCATAATAAAAGATGTTAAACAACAACCAGTGTAATGGCAAACAACACAGAGAAATTAAATGAAAAATATGTATAGCAATATATTTAAATACCAAAAATGATAATAAATGAATAAAAAGTTCCCTATTAATATTATAGCATAGCATGATAATATTTACATTAAGTTTGAGAACATGAAAAATATAGCATGTGTTTCTTGTTAACATATGAAAATATGGCATCAGGAATATAAACAACTAGTTATTTTTTTTTTTTTGAGACAGAGTCTCACTTTGTTGCCCAGGCTAGAGTGAGTGCCGTGGCGTCAGCCTAGCTCACAGCAACCTCACACTCCTGGGCTCAAGAGATCCTCCTGCCTCAGCCTCCCGAGTAGCTGGGACTACAGGCATGCGCCACCATGCTCGGCTAATTTTTTCTATATATATTAGTTGGCCAATTAATTTCTTTCTATTTATAGTAGAGACGGGGTCTCGCTCTTGCTCAGGGTGGTTTCGAACTCCTGACCTTGAGCAATCCGCCCGCCTCGGCCTCCCAGAGTGCTAGGATTACAGGCGTGAGCCACCGCGCCCGGCCAGGAATATAAACAACTAGTTATTAATAGTGGTTACTTCTAGAGAGAAATATAGGGTAACAGGACTATAGAGGATTTCACAGAGATTTTAACTTCATCTGTAATATATTTATTCTTTAAAAATATTAGAAAAATATGAAAATATGTAAAATCTAGGTGATTACATATGGGAGTTCATCATTCTTTAGTATGTCATATGTCTGAAAATTTCATTATGAACACAATTCTAGAAACAGGTCACTTGGATATTGGAATGCTCCTTACAAATTGTGGCATTTTAGACTAGCTATTTAACCCCTCCTTGGCTCGGGTTCCTTACCTGCAATATGGTAATATTAATTGAACATGCATAACAAAGTGATGGTTACTGTGTCATATAGTAATGATCAATAAATATTAGTTCAAATTATTCTTTACATGCAATACAGTTAAACTGTTTAATGACATGTGGAATGGAAAGAGACAGATATAGAATGCCTACCACATCTATTGTATTCATTGCACATATCATTTATTCCTAATTTTGTTGAACGATTGTTCTCCCTCCTTGGGACTGATATTTCACAAATGTGGCTTAGAACATGAAATCCTACACCATTTGTTCATTATGAACAAATGCCTATTTATGAATTCTTGTCTCAGAAGCTAATTTAATTGGTGCATCCAACTACTATTGCTTATTTCACACTTCAGTAGGTGAAGATGCATTAATAATCGAAGTTTCAAACTGTAATTAACATTAGCTTTAGGCTCCTGACAATGAAATGATTACATTTTAATATATGGGTTGATAAACAAAGTTAATCTAACATACGAATAAACAGCAAAAATAACTTACATTTACTCTTTCTCTGCAAATTGATACATGCATTTGTGTGTTATCTAAAGCATGGGGAAGAAGAAAATGTCAAAGAAAAAGTGTATGACTGCCAATATAATACTTAAACCTAATCAATTCAACACACCTAACTAAATTTGAGACATTTCTACAAAAACATTATTTTTCTAGTGAAAATTAAAAGATGTTTTTAGCCTTGCTTGATTACCTTTCACATTTTTCTGTATCATGTAGTTATGATTTAATATCATATTTTACTCCATTCTTAATTGAATTAATTACTTTACAAAGATCTTTGAATAGTGAGTTTTTATGATGATAATCTTGTTCTTAATCATAACATTGCCCAAACATATTTGCCTAGTTTTATTTTATTACTTTTATGTTGATAAAGATCACATTTGTGATATAACTTTAAGTGAGGAAAAATATATACTTGGCTTGATCCTTTATTCAGTGATATTTTCTGGAATTTTCCAGTATAGTTTTTAAATGACAGTGTTTGGAATGGTGCAAATCTAAATAACTGAGGTTGCTAGTTGTGATATTTTAACATCCTCAAACACTTAGATTTTGTGAACCTTGTGTTAAGGTTCTTGTGTTAACGTTTTTTTTTTCCAACCAAAAGAACAACTATGTTTAAGGGAAGTGATTTGTTCCATATGACCAAGCCAGTATCTAAGGATATTTTCTGATTGTGAATCAAGTGTTATTTATGTGCTACACTGCAGATTTTTAAGCATTAATAATGAAAGAAATTACATGCTTTATACATATATACACACACATACATGCATACCTATCACTCTTCTAAATGCTTTACATGGATAATCAAAGTTGTCAAACAAGGACTCTGAGAAGTTAAACTTACTCAGCTCTCACAGTTAGAAAAGAGGAATTCTAGATTGAGAGCTCAATATTTTATTACCTTTTTCCTACAAACCATTTGGAGCAAGTATACATCTCACTTTTCTTTAAATATATTTAAATTATAATATTATTATGATGACCAAAATAATGGTTGGCCGCATAATAAGAAGAGTCTCCTGTCTTCATCCCAATATGACATTAAATGTACCTTAGAGTTGACCAGAATGGTTTCTTTCTCCTATATATCCTTTCTTTTGTATCATTCTGGTTATAGTTATTGCATAATATCAATATTTCAGTATTATGCTTTTTCAGACTTATTATTTGTTGTGTCAGATTAATCTCTTTTGTTAACTTTTAAGATAATCTGACCAGAGGGCATTAAGAATACACCAATTAAATTAGGAGTTATAATAAAGATACATACTTTTTTATCCCCAGGAAGGCTTAACACTTCATTCCTTTTCTTCTGGTTTGTTCAGTAACCCTAAATGTCATGAATAATTACGAGTCATTATTAAAAAAAAAAAAAATCACCTTCGTTGAGATAGAAATTCTACCAGATGCTATTATAATTGTTTCTTGCAGTTTAAATTTTAGGCAATTGTTTGGAGACAAATTAAAAGAAAATGGACATTTGTTTTATTGAAGCTCCTTGTTATGTGCTATGTTTGTGTTCAGATGTCTGATATTATGGGCCAACTGTTTTTCTTCCATCTTCATATATGGTAAGTAGCAATAATTTTAAACAAAATCAATCTTGGTTGTTAGTATTAATGACTAACCAGAAACATTTGAAACATTTGATTAGACTGTGGCACGAAAATGCTATGTCTTATTATAGTAAAAGTATTCTTTAATAGTTGAAATAATATACTAACTTCATGAACAAAATAACTCATCATGTGACATTTCTACTTTAATGTCTAGGCATTGAAATTAACCATAATAATTTCCCAGTGCTAATTCTCCAGACTTGTTCCAAGAATTCTTATACTTGATGGCAACTCAGACTCAACAGCAGATGATGTTAAAAAATAAAGGGTCTCAGGCCTAACTCTCAGAAATTCTGAATTAGTAAGACTGGAGCAGGCCCAGGATCTTCATTTTCAACAAACACCCGCTCTCCCTGCCCCAGTGCTTGTCCAATGCAGCCAATCTACAATGTTCATTTTGAGAAATACAACAAAGGGTTTTGGGGATGGCTGTGCATTACAATTGCACAGGAAGTAATTTGAGCATCTGCATGCCCAAGCACATAGATAACTTCATAGAATTCTACATCAGATTTCTGCAGCACATCTCTGAGTGAGAACCACTGGTCCATGCAGCTGAAGACACTCATCATCATTAGAGAAACTCTTTTTTTCTTCCTCTCTCTCTCACTTTCTCCACTCCTTCACTCCTTCTTTCTTTTTGCTGTCAACTTCCTTTTTTAAACGCTATCAGGGTTCACAGTTCCGCATTCCTGCTTTTTTTTTTTTTTGAGTGACACTCTAGAGAACAGGCTAACATCCAGCATTTATGTAAACAGATAAACAGTGATTGATGGTGGAATTGACAGGATCTTGAATGCTGCTTTCTTGGATTTGGCACAATATTTATAGAAGATGAGTGGCCTTTTGTCTGTCATTAATTCAGAGAACAGCCGGTATAGTATTAATATGCAGGATAGTCGATTTGCGGAATGAATTTTTCAGGCAGCAAAGATTATAACAAAATTATGAATCCAATCTCCAACTCCTACACTCCCCACCAGTGAAACTACAATATGAATAGAAAAGGGCACCTATTCTCATTATGATCTTTAGACTGTCATCATTGGGGCTAATTCTAATGTCACACTATGGATGATGAGTAGTTGAAATCCAATTTGAATGCATAATACCACATTTAATTTACACTACCACCTGTCAATAGGAAATATACTGAGGCATATCTTCTGAGATATCCATAGGGAATACTCAATTATAATTAACCTTCCTATTTTTTGTTAAATCTTTGTCCTGAAATGAATTGTTTGTGCCATTTCATATTCTTGTAACAATCTGTCACTAGAAAGAAGCTGGATTTTAATCTAATACTCTCTGTGAAATGCAATAGAGAATGCTTCTTTTAATCTCCTCAGTACTACTATTGGTTGTCTATTTCATTTCTTTTCCATAGGTTAATTATGACTGAGGTGGTAATCTTAGGGCAGGTGTAGGATACTTTGGCAGAATATAGAAAATGATTTTCTACAAACCATATTGAATACAATATGTGGCAAATAGGAAATATCATTTTTACAAGCCTACTATTAGTAAGTGGAAAAAGAATAATTTTAGTGTGATGATGCAATTGAATTCACAACGATCAAGTAGATAACTTTGTAAAATTACTTTTAAGCAATAATTAATGGCTGTATGTAACCTAAAAACCATAAAAAGATAGTTTAGATGTTATCTCTAAACATTTTAATAATGAGAAAATAACCTTTTACAGAAAATCAGGCACTGTATTTAAGAATGTATTTTCTACTGAGTCAATTTTTTGACAGCTGAAAATGTTTCCCATTTTCCTTTACTCTCTTTCACGATTTGTAAATTACAAACGATTTGTAATTTACAAAATTTGTAAATTACAAATTTCACGATTTGTAAATTTACGAACCACGATTTGTAAATTAATGAGTCTATAGCACTTCTCTAGCCCTGCAGTCCCCAACACCCAGCCATGGACCAGTATAGGCGGGGCCTGTTAGGAACTGGGCGGCACAGCAGAAGATGAGCAGCAGTGAGCAAGCAAAGGAAGCTTCATCCATATTTACAGCCATTCCCCATCTCTCACATCACCACATTAGCTCCTTCTTCTGTCAGATCAGCAGCAGCATTAGATTCTCATAGGAGTGGGAACCCTACTGTAAACTGTGCATGCAAGGGATCTAGGTTGCTGCTCCTTATGAAAATCTAAAGCCTGATGATCTGAAGTGGAGCTGAGACAGTGATGCTAGCTCTGGGGAGTGGCTGCAAATACAGGTAATCATTAGCAGAGAGGTTTGACTGCACAAGAAGTGTAATGTGCTTCAATCATCCCGAAACCATCTCCATCCCTTACTCCCCCAGTCTATGGAAAAATTGTCTTCCATGAAACTGGTTCCTGGTGCCAAAAAGGTTGGGGGCGGCTGCTCTAGCTTATATATTTTAGAGGTAGATAAAAATTTCTTATGGCTCTCTACTCATGAGGGAATAAAGACAGAAAGAGCAGAGGCTTTGCTCACATCTTAAGATGGACTCTCTCCAAATTTGTTCAGGGAATATAGAATCAACCACCAAAAAACAGCTGGAACTATTATATTTATGTATTTAAAAATGTGTTAATACACAAAAATCCTTAGAACAATGTCTAGAACATTGTATGCAACCAAGCTGGATATATTTATTTTGAAAAATACTTTTCATAAGGTGGGTCTTTCAAATGTAAATTTAATTCTGCTTTGGGAAAAAAAATATTCTCAGCTATAAACAAGGAAGCAACTGATGGTCTCTGTTTTATTATCACAAGAAAAGGAAGTATTGCCATGCTTTTATAGTCATTCGCTTTAAATATCTGTTTATTCAAAGAAGAATTTAAATGGTGCAATAATCTTATAGAAATAAATACATAAGTGACATTTGATACTCAAATGATAAAGGCTTTCAAGTAAAAACTGAAATTTTATAATACTCCAAAGGAGACAGATTAGCAGAGAGTGGGGTTTAAGTGTAAGTTGAGGGCCAGCTGGCTTGCCTTTGAATGTAGGGTCCATCACTACAGGTTTCTCTCCAAGCCTTAGTTTCCTGACCTGTAAAATGTGTAAAAAAATACTTCTGTATTTATAGATTTATTATGAAGATTTAATAAGTTCATATTTATAAAGTATTTAAAAGCAGAGACAAGGATATTATAAATCCTATCTTGGTGACTATTAAATAAATAATACAATTGATCCTTAAGCAACACAGTTTGAATTCTATGAGTCCTCTTATAGGCAGATTTTTAAATATATATATATATATTAAAAAAATTTTGGAGATTTCTGAAAACTTGAAAAATCTCACAGACAAAACTATGTAACCTAGAAATATCAAACAAAAAGGAAACTTTAAGTATGGAATGAATGCATAAAAATATGTAGGATACTAGTCTATTTTATCATTTACTGCCATAAAATATACACCAATCTATCATAGTAAGTTACAATTTATCAAAATTTATTCACACAAACGTATACCATGCATGGTGCCATTCATAGTCAAGAGAGATATAAAGAAACATACAAATGCATTATCAAATCATAAATGCATGAAATTACTTTAGTACATAATTTACTACTGTAATAATTTTGTAGCCACCTCCTGTGGATATTGTGGTTCACTCCAGTGTTGTATCTGCTTATAACACCACGTGACATGAATCATCTTTATGTGAGTAGTTCAGCTCTCCAGTAAATTGTGCATTAAAGCAAAAAGTGATCTGTCATAGTTCTCACATATGTTTCTTCATGCTTAGTGCAATATCATAAACCTTAAATAACACTAGGGGACCCATACGAAGTACCACTCATGATTCTGGAAGTGCTCCAAAGAAGCGGAGACAAAACTCATAACATTACAAGAAAAAGTTGCATTGCTTGATATGTACTGTAGATTGAGTTCTGCAGCTGTGGCTGCCTACATTTTGAGATAAATGAATCCAGTGTAAGGACCATTGTAAAAAAGAAAAGAAAATCCATGAAGCCATCACTGCAGCTTACCAGCAGGTATGAAAACTTTGATTTTTTTGCAAAATATTACACTTTTTTATCTTATATTGAAAATGCAATTTTTATGCGAGTTCAGGATGGCTATGAGAAAGGCATACCTATAGACTCTAATGTGATTTGAAAAAAGGCAGTCATTATATGACAACCTAAAGCAAAAGGAAGGTGAAGAATTTAAAGCTAGAGAATGTAATGACAGCAAAGGATGGTTTAATAATTTTAGAAAGTTTGGCTTAAAAACTGTCAAGATAAGAGGAAAAGCAGCTTTTCCCACCAACAGGGAGCAGAGGAATTCTCAGACACCATTAGAAAAATAACTGAGGAGAAAGGATATTTGCCCAAACAGGTTTGTAGACAAAGTGCCCTATTCTGGTAAAGAAAATGCCACAAAGGACAATTATTATTAATAGTAAGAAAGAGAAGTAAGCACCAGGTTTAAGGCAAGAAGGGATAGGCTTACTCTACTATTTCATGCAAATGCAGTGGGGATTATGATCAAGACTGACCTTATCTATAAAGCTACTAACCCCTGAGCCTTGAAGGGAAAAGAAAATACCAGTTTCCAGTATTTTGGTTGTACAAGAAAGCCTGGAAAAGACCTTTTTTTCTTCACTGGTTCCATTGGTGTTCGTCTCTAAAGTCAGGAAGTACTTTGCCAGTAAGGAACTACTTTTTAAAGTTCTTTTGATATTGACACTGCCTGTGACCACCTAGAACCCCATGAGCTCAACATCAAAGATGTCAACATGATCTACTTGCCTGCAAACACACCATAAGTAACTCGGCCTCTAGATCAAAGAATCATAAGAATCTTTAAGGCTCATTACACACAGCACTCTATGCAAAGAATTGTCAACACTATGGAAGAGAACCCCGACAGAGAGAACATCATGAATGTCTGGAAGGATTATACCATTAAAGATAGCATCATTGTTATAGAAAAACCATGAAAGCCATTGAGCTTGAAACAGTAAAGTCCTGCTGTAGAGAACTTTGTCCGAATGTTGTACATGACCTCACAGGATTTGTGACAGGGAATGTCAAGGAAATTGTGAAAGAGGTTGTGGATATGGCCCCCGAAAAGGTATGAGGTGAAGGGTTTCATGATATAGATCTTGGAGAAATTCAAAAGCTAATAGACAGAGCACCAGAGAGATTAACAAGAGACAACTTGATGGAGATGAGCACTTTTGAACCAGTGCCAGATCATGAGGAAGAAGATGTAGAAGGAGCAGTGCCAGAAAGCACATAAACATTAGGCAATCTGGCAAAGGGTTCTGATTCTTCACAACTGCTTTTGACTCATTTTACAATGTGGACCTTTCTCTTAATAGGATACAGGCACTGAAATAAAAGCAAATGGTGGAAGAAAGATTGATACCATATAGAAACACGTTTAGATAAATGAAAAACCGAAAAAGTCAGGCAGAAATTATGATGTATTTTTTTGTAAAGTGTCCAGAATGTTCCAGCCTCTCCTGCCTCCCCTTCCACCTTCTCCACTTCTTCCACCTTTGCCACCTCTGAGACAGCAAGACCGGTTCTCCTCTTCCTCCTGCTCCTCAATGAGATGAAGGCCTTTATGATGATTCACTTCCACTTAATGAGTATTAAATGTAATTTTTCTTCCTTATGATTTTCTTAAGGACATTTTTCTCTCTGACTTACTTTCTTGTAAGAAAACATTGTCTAATGCATATAACAACAAAATCTGTGTCAATCGACTATTTCTGTTGTCCGTGAGGCTCCAGCTCAATAGTAGTTAATTTTTGGGGGAGTCAAAAGTTAAATACAGATTTTGAACTGTGCAGGGGATCGGCACCCATAAGACCCTTGCTGTTCAAGGGTTAACTGTACTCTTACTTTTGTATTGTATTTTCTTTCAAGTGTAAAAGAAATAATCTTTCCCCCAATGATACAAACCTTTCTCTTCATACTCAAAATAATTATTTGACTCTACTTCAGAAAATAATAAATGAGCACTTAGGGGAGTGTATGTAATTTTCATTTAATCTTTGTAAAAATTCTGTAAGGCTGGACTCTAATCCCATTCTATAGATGAAGAATGAGTGACTGATGGGTAAAACATTTTGTTTTACACTGTCCTTTGAGTGGTTTGTAATCATAGCCAAGAAGGAGCATAAGGGAAATCCAAATATTTTCAGATGATCAGAAGTATATTTTCACAGTGTCGTCTCTTCTTTGAAAGGAAGAGACATTATTTCTTGGATGAGATCAGCAAGTCCACTTTCCAACTGGAAGTTGACTTTATATATTTTCACCTTCTTCCCTAAGGCTGTACTGTTTTGATTACAGGTGAACTTCTATGACCTATTTAGCAATCTTGAGGAGTAAGTTCACAAAAAGGAGCTTCAGTTCCCTAGGAAAAGTTAGTTCACCTAATGCAATTCCTATAATGGCCGATGTGAGTTCGCCCCACTATCTACAATGGCTGCGGTGGCTACACACAATCTGTTTATATTTCCCTGGAAACTCAAACTATAATTTTCACATAATGGTTATGAAATATAAAGCAGTTTAGATGTTAGATATGTATATGAAATTAATGAAAAGCACACTTTTAGCAATTTTCCACCAATAATGATCAAAGGAGATAAATATGGAAGATACATTGAATTTTCTGGGATTTTTTTCAGCCACTTATAAGGATTTGAGTGTGATTTTTTTTTTTTTATTTTAGGAGGAAGTTTGAATTTTTCCCTTTACATCATTGTGTATCAAATTTTTGTCACATATCTTAACCTTCATACTTCAAACATAGCTCTTTTTTAAGGCAGCATGTGATTTTCATTTTGAGTAGCTAATTTATTTATCAGTATTACCTGTAGATAACTCATGATAGAGACAAGCTACACATGAAAGAAAGCAGACCCTTCTGTTCCCAAGGTGATTTATATTTATTGAAGCTAACTGGTTTCTATCTATATTCGCTTTTCTTAAACCTGCCACCAAGGAAAAGAAGACATCCTGCTATTTTCTTTCCTTTTTTCTCTTTGATGGCTGGCAGAAACATTTCAGCTTCTTAGCCAGAAACAAATAACAAATATAAAATACTGACAATATGTGTTCCTTGATAAAGTAAGTTAGCAATATGGAAACATCAAACATTCTACACATAGAATGCAGATGTCAGAACAATTTAATTCAGTTATTCAGAAGCTAGTAAGTAAAACTATGTTTTTATATTTGCTTTGTGGCATGTAACATATATTTAAAGAATTAATGATTGATAATAATTAAGCACATGATAAATGTGAATTAAGTTTCATAATAGTTACATATTAAAAGTATTTTATAATTATTTATTATCAACTTTATTTTCAGACATTGGACATTAACTATATATTGTATTATTGGATAAATGCAATGTTAATAAAAATAAATATAGTATATATCTATTAGTACACTATATGATATTAGAAATGATTATTGTATATCCAACTAAACAAATCTATATAGTTTATATGAAAAGTTCACCTTTTTGAGAATTATGGAATTTGTCTGTTACCTGCTGTTAAAGAGATTCTGTCATTGTGCTACTTTTTATGCAGTGGGTATTTGCCTGTGAACATAGATAAAAAAATTATTGGCCCTTAACTATTTCATGATTTCAAACAAATATAATTATATCAAGTAAGTTTTTAATAGAACTTCTTTAAGTGTCTAACGTACTTGAAAATTATTTTGTAATATTTTCCTTTGTAATTCAAAGAAGCTTCCAAATAAACATTTGACATAGTATATCCAACATAATTTTGTAAAATTCTGTAATGGGGATGTCAAAAGGAAAGATTCCTGAAGTATTATGTGGTAATTATGAAAAGAAATAGTTCTCAATAATGTAGAATTCAATAACTTCCTAGCTATTTCTTCAGTACTACTTTAGGGTAAAAGTTTACCACAGGCAGAACCAGATTCTATGTTGACAAAAAGCTTTCTTATAAATCTAATTTATTGATCAGTGTATCCAAATTAGAAACAATAGAAGGGCATTTTCATCAGGGGTTTATACATGGTCTTATATCACTTTTAACCTAATATGATATTCTATATACAAAACAGAATGTGAATTCTTAGCTTCTAGTTTAGCAAATCCATCTGCTCCCCCAGACTTTTCATCTTCAGAAATGGTATCACAATTTGCCCAGTTGCTGAGGGCAAAAATATAGATTACTCTTGATTACTCACCCTCATACTATCTGTATGCTCTATAGATACTTCTTTTAAAATATACTGTGCTAGATCTGACCATTTCTCCCCATATCCACAGCCATAATGCTAGTTCAATCAATGATCATATCTTTCATGGAGTATTACAACATTCAAACTCATCTCCTTCTTACTTTTAATCCTTATCATCTATTTTCCAGAGAGCAGCTAGGATAATTCTTAATAAAATTTAAACAAATCATATTTCTTCTCTACACAGGGTCTACCCAATAGCTTTTATTACAATTAGAACAAAATTTAGATTCTGTATTATGACCTACAGTAGCCTACCCTATAGAACCTCTTCTAGCCCTTTGCACACATCTTGCCTTGCTTTTTATACTACATCTACCTCTTAAATTCATGCTTATCTCAGGACATCTGCATATGCAGTTTCACCATAGCTGGAATGTTCTTCCCCATCATCTTTGTGTGGCTTGCTCCTTCAGTACATTCAAGTCTGTGTTCACAAATCAACTCTACAGGAGAACTTTCTTTAACCACCATTTCCATAGGTGTGCTGGTAACCTGGCTTTCAGAGGACAGGAACTTCTGATTTGTAGCCTTTGCCAATTTCCATGGTATATAAACTGCCACCATGATTTCAAGCTACCAATGGATTAAAACCTGCTTGCATAATTTCTGAATATTTCTGAAATACTTTCTGAATATTTTAAAATCATCTCTCTTGAGCCAGTACAAGCTGGCTCCATCACACCACTGAATCTGAAACAGCCAGCTCCCCCACTGTGCTCCTCTATTCTTTATTCTCTATCTTATTTTATTTTTCTCTTATTTGCACAGCATGAAATTATCTACATGTTTATTTATTGTGTGTTACTTGTCAAGAATATAAACGCCATAGGAGCAGGGACCTTGTCTCTCTTATTTATTGCTATATCCTTAACATCCAGAACACTCCCTGGAACTTGGTAGACATTCTGTAATCATGTGCTCAGTAGATGAATAAAGACATGAGTCAAGTTTATGTACTATCCTATGTATCCTCAAGGAAGCTGGAGACTGGAGCTCATGCCTTTAAATTCTGCATGGCAATATCTTCTTTTTGTCCTCTCTAAGTGAGAAAGAATTTGAGGAAAAGATATCATATGTTTTAAGGGAGCAGATGAGGGAAGTTCCAATCCTTTATCTAGATTTCAAATTATTTCACGTGAATGCTTTTTGTTATACAGATAAAATACCCTAACTTTATTAATTATTTTTTGCATGTGGTTGAAATATGAGTAAGATGTCTTGGTATTTGGATTTTTATAATCCAACCCAGCTTTTATTACTTAAAGTCTACCAATAAGTTCACACTTGCTCAATTAAATACAATGATGATTAGCTTATTACTTCCATAATTATCCTCTCTATAATAGCTACATAGAAAGAAAAATCTCCTTAACAAAATAAAGGACAATTTAAAATCATTTTCTGCAGAGCCAACCCCAGTTTGACAATAAGTTTTATTGCCTTTGAATACCTTCTCCCGTAATAAAGCCAAATGGATTTTCCATTATTGCAAACTACTCACATAATACCAGCAGGGTAACATGGTGATTCTGAAGAAAGAGTAAATAATCAGTGACTCAATGTCTCCACTGAAGTTAAGAAGTAAAACAATTATGTTTCCCTGCCTCCCTCCTGAGGCCAGTGCATGATCTATTTGATATGTTTGGAATTACTTGTAGGTAAGGAAAAAATCTTCGGAGTATCTGAGATATCCAACCTCGTTTCATTAAGCACCTCCTGTTTGAGAGAGTGTTTCTGGCAATTTACTCTACCTTCACGAATTGCCAACTTTGAGATCTGGAGAATTCTGTTCTTAAATGTGCTCTTTAGTGACATAAAAACATCCAACTGTATGGTATGTGCTCATCCTGCCTCAAGACAATGACCTTTCCAGGGGTATTTGAAACTTGGCTAGTTCTTTGCTATGCTGGATATTTTGAAATTAGCAAGGACATTAAACTGTTACCCAGAATTTTTCCCTCTCACTGTTTATAAACAATAAATTAGGCACAAGATTTTATTCTCAGGAAAATGTGTTTCCTTGGTCCCAATTTACTACTGCATTAATGGCATTATCATTAAAATAATTTCCTACTTGTTCTATAAATACAGAAGTGTAAATCCTTTTTTGAACAATTGAAACTGTGGATTGTTTAGAAACACTGTTATTGAGGGCATTATTTCATGAAAAATAACTGATTTGTGTCTCAATTTGCACATTTTAGAAATAAGCATGTCCACCTTGAACCCCAATTATGCTTTGACATATTAATAGCCACATTTGGGGGCCTATAATGATTCACAGAGAAAAGTCACAAGATAAATCTCTCCATATTTATATCTGCCAAGAAGAGAATTCTGTTTATAAGAGCTCATCATGGAAACTCAGGGTAAATCCAGCTTCAAACAGAGGATAAGATTTGCTTCACTACAGGGATTCAGAAGCTGCTACTTCCACATTTACACAAAATAAACTACAGGCAAGTCAGAATTGCAATCCAAGCAGTGACCTCTATCTGAGCCCCCATAAACCAGATAATTCACCTCTGCCCCAAGCAGACTACAGACTTTGGAGATACATGGTGCTGACTGCATGCAGATCTTCTCAGCAAATCTACTCATAGCTGTGACTCTCCTCTCTGGAAAGGGAAATACTTAGTGGAACTATAAACAAGCCCATCTCGGATTTTCTGAAAGATCAGTGTACTTTATAAAATTATCTGTTCATGTTGACAGTTTTAAAATGTTGGTGCTCAAATTAAGGTTTACTGGCTAGAGGTCAAAAGCTGATATTCATATCTATTCTGAAAGTATTTTGGCAGTTTTTCTTTTATCTTCTTAACGAGTTGAAAACCTATTTACTGTGTCAAAATGTTTCTAATCAATAAATACTATTTCACTTGTATGATTTACTAACAGAGATAATTGCTTCTAAGCAATATTTGAATAAGTCAGAAGTGAAATTATGCACAGGACAATGGTTTTTGAATCTGTATATGAAGTATGCATACTCCTTTCTTAGCAGATGCAATCCCTAGCCACATAGAAGTGCTTATATTTTGGCATCGTACCAGTGATTTTCTTTCATACACAGTTATCTTATTTCTGGTAAGCAGTCTAATTTGCCAGATTCATTGTGCTTTTTTGTTTGTTTATAAATATAGAGATGGTTCTCTTTGTTTTTAAAGGACAGTAGTAAGATTATTTAGATTTATAGTCTATAGACAAACATGGTATCACTCAATTTACATACAAAGGGGGGATTAACTAGATTTTAAATCCTTCAAGGGGAGTAACCATGTCTTCTTCATAACACGTATGAAATGTCTTCCTCTTCCTCACTGCTTGTCTACCAACTGGGCACAATCCATGAGCAAAGGACTGTATATGTCATGAATTTATGAGAAATGAATGAATGGTTATGATTTATTGTGGCCTGCATCAGAGACTTGATCGACCCTGTAAGTTTGGATTCCATTTTCATGTGATCAGGCTAAAAAGATCCTGCCAATTCAGAAGTCAAATAAAATGAATAAATATCAGTTGATAAAGTGGACAAATCCTTCACAAATTAAACTGAGACTGTTACCGACGCCAGATGAGCAAATGTTGGATACACATGTGTATAGCAAAAGCCAACTGGAACTTGAAGTTGAATGTCTTACAACAAGCTTGGCTAGTGTGGTAAAAACAAACCATCAATCCAAAAAGACCAATGCCAGATCCAGTTAGCTTTAAATAGGTTACGCTGCCCCATAATGTGAAAAAAAATCTCACTGGTAAACTTAGCACTATTTGAATATTATCTACTTAATCCCTTATATTGGAATATTGGTTTAAAAGATGTAAATATAATTGTGTAAAATAATGATGATTGATATTTTTCCAATGACAACATTCACACAGTATTTATTAAGCTGTAGCACTAAGCTGAAATGCCACAGGTCCGAATAATTTTTAAACTAATATAGGAAATCATGCAGAACAATTCTATGGACCCAAATGTAGAAACATTTTATGGGAAGGAAAAGTCCTTGTCCAAAAATGAAATATTTGATGCACTCCCTTGATAGGACTTAGGTGGTTCATAAGAAGTGAGTGCTTATATTTGTGAAGAGGAAAATAACATTCAGCAGATATTTGAATTTCAAAACACCCTGAGAATTCTTGAAAATAAGTGCACCAATATTTCTATAGGTCTACTTACCTATTTATCTAAAACTGTAAACAAGCATAAGGCTTATGTTGCACATTTCAAGCTAATGGATAATTCTAAGGTTTGTGAATTTCTCTGTCACAGGTAGTCTTGTGAGAGTAATATTTGTGTTTTTTGTGTCTTTTTTTGTTTTTGTTTTTTTTTTTACTAAAAAAAGTATAGAGAGCAATGGTTGAAGGAGAAAGACATAACTGGAAGAAGGAGAGACATAGCAGTATCGGAATCACCTGTAGCACTTTTCTGAACAGTTTATATCTCTGGGCTTTTCCCCTTCATAAAAGAGTTTGATTCATAAATTTTTGGAGGACCTAAATAGAGATATTTTGAGAAAATTATTTTGACATTTTCCTTCTTCCTTCTACCTAAGTATTAATCACTGATCTAGATGATGATAATGATGATGACAGTAACAGTAATAGTAATAAAATAATGAAATCTGATTGATGTAAACAGTGCTTCTCTTTTTATTTATTCAGATACATTTTCTGTAATAACACTTTCCAAGCTAGCATTTCATAAAATAATGTCCTTAGGGATGTCCACAGGACTACCTAAAAAATAGAGAAATAAAGAGATAAATCACTGTATTTAAAGCAGCATTGATAATGTACATTAAATAAAATTAACCAGTTTCTTTTTAGTACTACTTCTCTAGCTTTTAATATACAAATGTGTACTGTAATCCTTCCAAACAGAGAAATAGTAAACAATATACACCAAATATATTTGACCAGAACATATATTTTATCTCTCCCACCCCACCATTGTCTTTCAGAATAATGTAATGGAGATAGTTTGAACATACATTCAACACTTTATATAACTTATATTGTCTCAGGAGGTATATGCTTATATAAGTAATAAAGTTGTTCCTTAGTTTCTAAGGGGGATTAGTTCTAGGAACCCTGTGGATACCAAATTCCATGGATGCTCAAGTCCTTTATATAAGATAGCCTAATATTTGCATCTACCCTATGCACAACACCTATATACTTGAAATCATCTCTAGATTACTTATAATACCTAATACAATGTAAATGCCATGTACATAGGTTTCATATTGTATTGGTATTTTTAATTGTACTTTTTTCTATTGTATTTTGAGTTTTTGAATATTCAAATCTGTGGTTGGTTAAATCTGCACATGCAGAACCCATGGATACAGAGTTCACTATACTTATAAGTATTTAATATTTATACAAGTGTCTGCTTATATTGGGGTATGTAGTCTTTTGCTTTCAAGAGTGTGAAAATAAGGCTAGTATTTTTACCTAACCAGTGTGGAAAGTTTTCCAAGCCTTCAAAGATGATTGCTTTGTGTTCAACAAAAAGGTTTTAATGTTTGAATGAAAAAGACAGGTATACTTTTGGATGTTATTTTTTTGAAATAGCCTAAACAAAAAGAGGAGAGACAGCATAAAGAAGCAAAGTGTCTAATAATTGTAGTAAAAAAGGGCAACTACTAAATTATTGCAAATAATTGGTCATTTTTTCCTGAGTTGGCTTCTTGAAGCTTGTAGCCAAATTATGTAACCCCTCTCTGGCCACAAGATCAAACTTTATATTAGGTATTTGGTTTACTAATTTACTCTGGCATTATCTGAATAGCTCTAGCTTTACCTGAAAAATTTCACATCTATAATTTAGCAGAATTGAATCAGAAGAGATTGAGAAAATGATGACTGTGAGATATGCAGAAAGCTAGGATAGGTGAGAGATAACTAAGAAGCCGAGAGAGGAGGAAGAATGGAAAAGTACTCATTAAGTACGAGAACATGTAGATGTAGATGGCCAGTGACCTTGACCATAGTGTGTCAATGCACTGGGAGAGACAGAAACCAGATTGGAATAAGAGGAAGAGGAAACTGCAATATGACAACTATATTCTTTTACTCTAAAATTCTCTTTTCGATACATCTGTCAATAAACACAGTCTAATGAAAATAATTATGTGGGGATTTTGGAGGATAGAGCCATCAAAATGAGGAGGACAAGACATTCGGCCTTTTGGTTTACTCCAAAGAATGTTTATAAGTACAAAAATGGAACATATTTTTGGACAATATTTCAAAACTATTATTTCATTATTAGAAACATATATACATATATGCCAAAATATTATGCTCCAAAAGGCATTTTTAACACCTTTGTTGAAATACTTGTCTTACTTTAATGAAGACAGGGATTCTCATTGTCAGTTTTAGCAATGAACTGAGATTAAGACAGAATCCACCAACTGGGAAGAGAGGGAACACTGAAGAGGCAGATTTGAAAAGAGCGTTGTGTGAATTGGAGTGTGAGTGGGCCAAGAAGCCTCTGTCCGTCACTCAATTTCTTCATCTATAAAATAGGGATAATAATAGTACCAAGTCTGTAAGGTTATTATGAAGATTACCTGTGTTAATGCCTGTAAAATCCTTGGAATGTTTCCTGGCTTATAGAGAGTGCTCAACAAAAGTTAGTTGCTATTAATGTTGTCATGTTATTCTTATAACTTCTGGTATGGGTGGCTAATAAATTCATAAACAAATATATAAAGACATAATTTTGAAAAAGGGTAAGAGCCACACACACATTCAAATAAACAAGGTAAATGGGATGATAGAAAGTAGAAGGATGGTGGTGCTCAGCAAACGTGAGTGGTCAGAGAAGTCTGTCTACACGGATGACATCTGAGAGGAGATCTAAGCGACAAGGAGCCAACCTCGTGACGATGAAGGAAGTGCATCTCAGGGGTCAAACAGCAGGTACAGAGACTAGCAATGGAGATGGAAAAGGGTGTAATTTGTTCTTGAGAGAGAAAGAAAGAATAGTCAAAATGCAAGGGTGAGAGTAAAGATGTGATCAAAGATATACGTCTCTTGATATACTCCAAAAATCTCCTTAAGTGATGTAGGAATAATTTTTAAAATACACATGACATTGAAATTTGCCAAGTATTACACATAATTCTCAATATGGATTTATGGGTCCATCAAGTAAAATTTAAACAGAATGAAAAATATAGCCATTACTCTTGATATATTTACTATTTTTATATTTAAGTGGTATTCTAACATGCCCTTGCATATAGTTCATAAAGATATTGAATAGTAATCTCAACAAGAATTAAAATATGGAAGAGTTTTATATTAGCATGTTAGCTACCCATAAGAATGGAGAGAACGTTGTTTCAATTTTATTATAATCTCGATAAAAAGGGGAAAATGAAGTTAGCCAGGCTACAGAGATTGAAGCATTTAAGGTACTAGTTATTCATATTTCCACGTAAGGAGCTCATCCTTTATGACATCATTACATAAAACTAAATAAGATATTCAGTATTTCACAGTCCAGCATGTTCCAGATAGAAAGCCTAAATTTGTGCTTATGCAGGGCAAAGTTCAATTAAGTTCCTAGCAATCAGATAATTTGGGGCAAGTACACAGCAAAATACATTCTTGTCTATTTAAAAATCAATTCACGGTTGGAATCCACCAAATTAATTTTCTATATTCATCAATTTAAATAGTTTACAATATATGACTATAACTAACTTAGAGAGATTCATACTGAATAGTCAATAAATAAGTAAACCACAACTTTTAAAAATTGTTTTGTAAACGTAACATGACAATAATGAACATACTCATCTGCAGGATAGTTTAAGAATTCTATCCTACAAGGAGCAGACTTGTAATTACCTAGAAATACAAATGTTATTAATAAGTCAGAATAAAAATGTCTCAGAAGTTTAATTTGGAAATACAGATATGTAGGTTCTATTTTGCTTTTATAACTAACTAACTGTTATGGTGGTTTTAAGACACAGTTGTGTAATAATTGCATGTCTACTGTGATTGAAAGCATGAGTAAAACAAAGTCTATGCAAGCAGGGGCACACCCCCACCCCAAGGAATAATTGCATACTCTTGCATGTCTGATTGCTTGAAAAGTACAAAAGGCAAGAACAAAAATTGATTCCACAATCACTCATACTCAGAAAAGTCTGAAATAAATATGAGTAAATACATACCTCTAGAATATGCTCATATTTGTGTAAATGAGAAAGAATAAATAATTCAGGTATGCTTGTTTTATCTATTAGCTAGTATTATGATTGACAACTTACCAAAAATTTAAAAGTTACTAATAAATAAAACTTATTATACATTATAGTGTAAGTCTCTGCTACGAAGAATTTTTAGGAAATAATTCCTGGCTTCGAGGAGTTTATGGTTAATTTAAAATACAATTTTAGTCTTCAATATTACATGAATGCTGTTTAAATGAACAGAGTGTGACATTAGCCTAATTAAAAAATAATTATCATTACTGAGTGCTTAGATACTAGCACTAGCAATAAATATTTTAGAATTGGAAGGAAAAATGTCCATATGCATAGGTACATAGACATAAACTTGTTATCAGAACATTACTGATATTTATATCTAAATTTGAAAGACATAAAATATGGTATTTGGACTCTATTAAAAATATCTCCCTTCTAATTTTATGATTAAAGAAATGCAGGCATAAAGAATAATATAGTTTTTAAAGGCACATAAAGGAAATAAACTCCTTTAATAAGGTTACCCAAATAAGTTCAATTTTATAAAACAAAATTGATGTCTTATAACAAGGAAAATACCATCCATTATGTTTTTTTGGAATAAAAAAAAATACTTTCCTGGGTTTCTTTTCTTATATAAAGTTGCCACGTGAGAAAATGTTCTAACTTTATACCCCAGTAGTGGAACCTGCATGAAGATAATGAGTGAATTAGTAAACTGAAATTTTCTCTCTGCGCTTTCCTTAATCCTTTTCTAAGATGCTTTCACCTCTATATTAGTGTGGTGCCAATTCTTGGTGTGTCCCTTGACCAAATGGAATACTGGGGGGAAAAACCTAATAGAAGACTCAGCTCTTGGTTTAAAAGAATTTATAAGTATGACAGAAGAGAACATTCGCTTAAAACTGAAGCACCCCTACACATATCAGAAAGTGAAAACACACCCTAAATACAGTAGGGCTGAGGGAGAAAGCTCTTCAGAACAGACTTCCTAAAATGTCTGGATTTTAGCTGTCCTTTTAAAAAAAGAAGACACCCAAGTTCATATGTGAGTGAGGTTCATTATAGTTTAGGCCAATAAACAGTTTCAGAGTTACGGATGTAGCATGGAGCAGTAGTTTGCATAGAGGATGGCAAACTGGTCAGAATTGCTGCTAAGAGGATTGCAGAGAAGAGAAACAGGAATCAATTTGGAGATCTCTGAGAATATGAATAATTTTAGCAATAGGAAATGTCTAGTTCTTTGACGTGGAGCATGTTCGTATGCATTGTCTGATTTGATACATACAAAACCTTCTGAGACAGAAATATGACTACCATTTCATCTTAGAGATGAAAGCACTAACCCTCTTTCCTTTTACATAAAATGAAAATAATACAGTACTTATCTCCATGGGCTGCTGTGAAATTAAATGAGATTATGCGTGTAAACAATTTATCAGGGTGCTTGACACATTTCAGGTGTTCAGTAAATACTTCTGCTATTTTTTTTTAAAAAAAGGAGGAATTTAAAGATATTGCCTTATAAATACACAGCTAAAAATTAACAAGACTAAGATTGTTTTAAAGCTTTCTAACTCTAGGCCAGGTGCCGTGGCTCATGCCTGTAATCCTAGCATTCTGGGTGGCTGAGGCAGGAGGATCTAGTGAGCCCAGGAGTTCAAGACTACTCCAAGCCCTGAGCAAGACCCTGTCTCTACTAAAAATAGAAAAATTAGCTGGGCATAGTGGTGCACACCTCTAGTCCCAGCTACATAGGAGGCTGAGGTAGGAGGATTACTTGAGCCAAGGAGTTGGGGGTCTCTGTGAGCTAGGCTAATGCCATGGCACTGTAGCCCAGGCAACAGGGGAAGACTCTGTCTCAAAAAATAAAATAAAATAAAGCTTTCTGACTCTACATTGTTGTTGTTGTTTTTTTCTTATATATTATATTGCTATTTTTATATGAAAGATGGCAGCCTTAGGAAATTAGTTTTAATTATACATAATATGAATTTCTCAATTTATAAATTTGATTGAAAGAAAAGTGAACCCTCTTAATTTTCCTTTCTTTTAAGTTAATCTCTATTGTAAGATCCAAATAAGCCCAATGGGGAAAAGCACCATCTTTATGAATTGGGATAAATTCAGTAAATTCAGAATGTTCTCAGCCAAGCTGAAAACCTTCCCTCTGCCTTTCAATCTGATATTACTCTCAGATCTGGGAATATTACCACTGCCATGGCAACTATGAGAAGGAAGTACAGAGTCCTTGGTGGTCACAGTCTATTTGTACTATTTCCTCTGAACAGCCTTCATCCCCATTTGATGACCAGCCTGCAGGGGTGACATTGTGGTCTACAGTTAGTGACCATGGGGCCTACCCAAGACTACAGGCTTTTTCTCAGCTAACGCCAAGCCCCTCCTAGGGGGACATGGAAACATCTAAATGCTCCAGTACACCCTGCTAGAGGCACTAGAATGTTCTTTTAAGCTATCTTTGCCTGGACATGCTTCAATACCATCCATCCATCTCTAGTGTTGTCACATCATTCTGTTTCTGCTCACCATTATAAATCTTTCTGCTATTTTTTTTATAACCACGAAGTATAGCATGATTTCTCTCTGCTCTCATGCTCCTAAAATTCTGTGGTTTCTCCCTTTCCCTGATCTCACTGGCTAAGACAAAGAGTAGGTAAAGGCACAGGGCCCTTCCAGAAATAAAAAATGGTATTTCTCTTCCTTCTGCAATGAAGCAGAATACAAAGCCCACAGATGAACATATAATTAAATGATCAATTGGTTTTTTGACTATACTGAAACAATTTAATAGGGATATGGCAGTTTTTTTCAATAAATCACATGAGACTAAATACATGTGTGAAACATAAATAATTTCAGCCACTACTTTACTCCATAAACAAGAATTTCAGATGTATCATAGGTCTGAACATAAAAGCTTCTAGAAGAAAATATTGGAGACTATTCTTCAAGCTGTGGAATTAGCAAAGATTTCTTAGACTGAACACAACAAGCACTAACTATAAAATTAAAAAATACACAAAAATAATTTTTCTTTATCAAAATTTAAATAATTTGCTCATAAAAATACCAATAAGACAGTAAAAGGTGAACAATACTGCAAAAATATATTGACAAAGCTTGTATCTCACAAAAGATGCATCCATGATATATAATGAAGTTCACAACTGAATAATGAAAATGCAAACCACTCAATAAAACTGGACAGAAATTTTGAAGAGACAATTCACAGAAGAGAAAATGCACACATAACAAGATTTCCAAACAGCCTTGCTCATCAGCGAAATGAAATTTAAAATCACAATGAGACACTTCTACATGTATAACATAATGGGTAAAATTATAAAGACTGATAGTGCCAAATGTTCCTATGGACATGGAACAGCTGGAATTCTCATACAATACTGGTGTGTATGTAACAGGGACAACTACATTGGAACATAGTTTACAAGTTTCTTATATAGATAAACTTTATATCTCTGCTATGACCCAGCAATTTTTACTCCTAGGAATTTATCCAAGATAAATGAAATAAATATTCACAAAAATTCTCGGACAAAAATGTTTAAGGCAAGTTTTTCCTAATGGCCATAAACTTCAGCAAAGCAAATGTTCACAAGCAGAATGGATAAGAAAAATGTGTATTATGGATACAATGGAATAGTACTCAGCAATAAATTATAGCAATATACTACAACATGGATGAATCACAAAAACATTATGCTAAGTAGAAGTCAGATGCTATGATCCATTATATGAAATGCTATGATCCATTATATGAAATTCAAGAATAGGAAGACTAATCTCTATGTTGATAGTAACTAGAATAGTGTTTTTTGAGTGTCACAAACATTGACTGTAAAAAGCACAAGGTGACTGTCAGGAGTTATGGAAATGTTCTCTATCTTTATTGGGTGTAGGACAAGAGTATATATACTTGTAAAAGCTATTCAAACTCTATACTAAATATCTATGCACTTGATTTTATATTTATTATGTTTTAATAAATATAATGTAGGATTATTTTTTGAATTAAAAATGCTTTGGAAAAAATTTGTGAGTCTGGATAGCCATAAATTCAATGTCTTTTGAATAAAGCTTAGTGATATTCAGTGATTTATTTATTTATTTATTTATTTATTTTTTGAGACAGAGTCTCGCTTGTTGCCCAGGCTATAGTGAGTGCCGTGGCGTCAGCTTAGCTCACAGCAACCTCAAACTCCTGGGCTCAAGTAATCCTTCTGCCTCAGCCTCCCGAGTAGCTGGGACTACAGGCATGTGCCACCATGCCCAGCTAATTTTTATATATATATATTAGTTGGCCAATTAATTTCTTTCTATTTTATAGTAGAGACGGGGGTCTCTCTCTTGCTTAGGCTGGTTTCGAACTCCTGACCTCGAGCAATCCGCCCGCCTCGGCCTCCCAGAGTGCTAGAATTACAGGCGTGAGCCACCGCGCCCGGCCTATTTATTTATTTTTAAATAAACTTTTAACTGTTAAACGTTTCATGAAATTCTCCTGATATTTATGCACTAAATTTGATCTATGGCTTTTGAAAGTTGTCCGTGTAAAAAGGGAATTTGATTTTTTCTATGTAACAAAGAAGTTTGAAATAGAGTAGATGATTGAAAGGCATACAATGATTAGAGAAAATCATTTACATTAATTTAAATAAAATAGTATTCAAAACTAAACCTTTACTTATTTAATCTCTAGTGTCCTCTTTTCCTAGAAGGGTTCTACCAAGAAGTGGGCACCCATTTTTCAGAAAAAGTTCTCATATTGCTCAATACATGTAGATAAACCAAAAGAGCACCCAGAAATATACAGTGTTTGGGTTTGTAGGGGCTATTTGGGTATAGTTCTCTGTATTGAAAACCAACAGTTCTTTTTATTTCAATACTGTTAGGTGATCAGCCATGAAATATGGGTACAGGAATACTGAAATCACCATGATATTGAGGCAGAATATAATTTCAGTTCCCTAATTAACAGTGGAATTGGTTCAGACTCTTTAAGTGCAACAACTCAAGTAGCATATAAAATAAAATAAGAAAAAATTCAGTTTGCACAACTGTAAACTCCAAGTTGAGAGATGCTCAGGAAATTCATGAACTCAAATGATACTATTGGCCAGAAGTCAGTATCTTCCTCTTATCATTTTCCCTCTCATCTCTATCACAGTTCATCTTGATCATGTTTTTGTCTTGGTTTGGATTTGCTGTTTTAGTTAGATTTTTACTTCCAGAGAGGAGAGAGGAAGAAGGAAGGGGTTTCACATTTTTAGATTTGATAATCCAGGAGGAAAGAGAAACTTTTTCTCTCCCCTAATGTGAATGCCCTATAGGAGGATTATAATTGTCCTGGACTGGGTCACATGACCATCTCAGAATTAATAAGTGTGTCCGGATAGGTGAAGTACTGTAATTGGTAAAGGCTGTGTTGTATGTTAACCACATGAAGGAGAGACTGAGACTGGGAGGAGAAGGTGTGACGGGGAGCTGGGGTACTGGAGTGGTGTGGTGGTTGGCAGTTGCTCCAGGACATATATTGAGGGGAAGGCAATTCACCAAGGTCACAGAGGAAATATCAGCACAACTGAGCAAGAATGCTAGGTACATCAGAGTAACATATATATATATATACACACACACACACATATATACGTATATATGTATATATATACATATATACGTATATATATATAACAGATATATATATATATTTCTGTTATTCTGTTATATATATATTTATATCTTGTCGTATATATATATGACAAGATATTCCTGTACATATTAATAATATGTATTCTGTATCAGAGTCCAGTATGTTGACAAAACCATGCCAACAATGTGAACAGGGAATTTAATAAATAAAAAAAAAAATTGGTCTGGCAAGGTGGCTTAAACTTGTAATCCTAGCACTCTGGGAGGCTGAGGCGGGAAGATCGCTCAAGGTCAGTAGTTTCAGATCAGCCTGAGCAAGAGCGAGACTCTGTCTCTACTAAAAAAAGAAGAAAAATAGGAAGAAATTAGTTGGACAATTAAAAATATATAGAAAATATTATCTGGGCTTGGAGGCGCATGCCTGTAGTCTAAGCTACTCAGGAGGCTGAGGCAGAAGGATTGCTTGAGTCCAGGAGTTTGAGGTTGCTATGAGCTAGGCTGCTGCCAAGGCAGTCTAGCGCGGGTGACAGAGTGAGACTCTTGTCTCAAAAAAAAAAAAAATTTAACTTAAAATTACCTTTTAAGAGGGCTGAAGTCTAAAGAATACAGAAGAATAGATGTAGAGAACAGCTATTACCTGTAATACTGAGGTAGACCATTTAAAGAAGGAACAAAGTTGGAACAGATCACTGCATTCCCCAAAATTGAGATCCAGACTTTGTGGCAATGGGTGTGACCGTGGCTGGCCCTCCAGATGCTGGAAGTGTTTGTTGAGGTGCTTTAGACCCAGACTGGCAGTGAGAAACACCACACTAGTGTGCCTGAGATACTTTTGGATGCTGGCAACATTAGCAAAACTTACTACCATGCTACTAGTAAAACTTACTGGGAAGCATCCCCTGGGCTGTTGGGGAAACATTCTGGGAAGCTTCCCAGCCTGGTGCTGGAGAAACTTCCTGGAAGCTGAACACCACTGAGTCTCCTGCACATCTCACCCATTGGCAAGACCACAGGACCTCAAGTGCAAGAAAGCAAGTATCAGACTGGGAAGAGACGCCCCTTCATTTGCAATACCACTCTAGTACAGTCTACTGGTCCAACGTGGTGACAACTGGTAAAGGAGAAATTGTACAGGGCACAGCATAAGTTACATGAAGTTGACCAAAGAAAAGTAGATTTGGAGCTAAGGGGCAACATGTTAATAACTGAACCATGTCATTTTTGCTTAATCAGTCTATTCCCCTTCTCTAGTCTAGCGACTTAGAAAACTGAATCATACCTTAAAACCAGTTTACTGATTTGCCATAAGACCTCACTGTCGCAGACCAAAATATACTCAAATCCCATGATATATCATCATTGATACTACTAATACTTGTAATAACAATAACTGCTGCCATTTTTAATACATGCCAATCTTTGAGTCAAATGCTTTATATCCACTCTGTCATTTAATATTTCAAAGTTTTATGAGTTGATACACATATTAATCCCACATTAATAATTAGTAAGGTTAAATATAAAGGGCTTCCAGTGAGAATGGTTTTTACCAAAAAGTCCCAAAACAACAAATGCTGGAATGGATGTGGAGAGATTACAACACTCATACACAGCTGGTGGGACTGCAAATTAGTACAACCTCTATAGAAAGTAGTATGGTAATACCTCAAAGAACAAAAAGTAGAACTACTGTTGATCCCGCAATCCCACTACTGGGTATTTACTCAAAGAGGAAAAAAAAAAAAGATGTTCTATAAAAAAGACACCTGCACTTGAATGCTTATAGGCTTATAGCAGCACAATTCACAATCGCAAAGAAGTGGAAACAACCCAGTGCCTGTCAATACATGAGTGGATTAAAAAAATGTGGTATATGTATACCATGGGGTACTACTCAGCCATAAAAAACTGGTAACTAATACCTCTTGTATTAACCTGGATGGAGCTAGAGACCATTCTTCCAAGTGACGTATATCACAAGAATGGAAAAACAAACACCACATGTACTCATGATTAAATTGGAACTAATCAATCAACACTTACATGTATATATGGAATAACATGTATCAGAAATCTAGCAGGTGGGAAGGAGGCAGAGGGGATGGGTAAACTCACACCTAACCACTGCAATGCACACTCTCTTGGTCTGGACACACTTATAATCTTGACTCAAACACTACTAAAACGATTTATGTAACCAAAACATCTGTACCCCAGTAATATTCTGAAATAAAAAGATATATATATATATATATGGCTTAAGATTGATGGGTAAAACAACTGAGCTTCAAAATCAGGACTGTCAAGCACACCATGTAGGTGTGACTCCATTAGAACCCTTTAGGGTCTCCATTAGAACCCTTAGATTGCTTATGAGCATGAAATCCATAAAATGGAATAGGATGAACTGTTAAATAGCACAGATGAAGAGTTCTGAGGTAGTTATTCCATCATTCAGTATGTAATAAATGATCTTGCAGGAATAGTATTGCTCACAACACATCAGGACTCACAAAACTAAATGCCTATGGTCGACAGGCTGATAGTGCCTCACAGAGAAATAATACTGTAATAAATTATTAGCCCTTAGTGGAGACTGGAGAGCACATGCCACATGGAAAGAAGTAGCTGCTCCTCAGTCTCACTGAATGACCACAGTAGAAAATAAAACTACATCATTTTCAGGAAAACTCAAAAACCAAAATATTTATGTGAAATTTATTTATTTATTTTAAATGTTGGTCGGTAATTAAAACATTTTTGAAAGACACCATGTGGAAGAAATAAGACCTGTCAGTGCTGGCCTGCGGTCCGTCAGTCTGATGCCTCTCTTGTCCTATGGTTATCTGAGAATAGAAACCACCCCATTATTCGGACAAGAAATATTCAGTACTTGATGTTGAGATTCCCTGCCCTCTTCCTAATAATCAGATGAGCACTGCCAGGGCTGCCTCTGCAACTACTTGCCCTCAACTCTCCAACCTAATCAGAATGCCTTATTCTTTTGATCTACTAATTCATTCCATCAGGATATAAAGGACTCTCGCTGGCATAGGGAATATTTAGTCTCCTGGTGATATTTCAGATCTTTGGACTATTTCATTATATATTGTTCTTTCAGCTTAGCATCACCATTTTTTGTTATGAAAAAAAGTAAACATAAAATGTTAAAAGACCAGATCAACCCCTACATGCCTATCTCTTAAATTCAAAATTATCAAGATTTTTGCCACCATAACTTCATGTATTATCTTTTCCTACTTTTACTGCAATACTTTAAAATAAATTCCAGGCATCATGACATTCAAATCTCATATATTTCAGTATATATCTCTAAGAAATAAGAATATTTTCTTATAAAATTTATTGTCCCAGTGCCATTGACCAATCTATCAAAGAGAATAATATTTCATTCTTCCCAGAATGTCCCATATTCTGTTGGGTTTTTTCGTTTCCTCTTTGCTTCCTTGTGGTGTTATTTACTGCCTTCCCTTTCCCTCATATTTCTTGTTAATGGATGTTAACTCTAGAAACCTTGTTGGGTTCAGGTTTCAGTAAGAATCCTTCAAGGAAGCACTGGGTACGGTATAGCTTTTTGAATTCAGTCCTGTTGCTCTCATCTGCTGGTTTAGGGCACTGCATCTGAGAGTATTCTCCAAATTACCCATAACCACTTTAGTTTCTCACAACCCTGAGAGTGTCTTATTTGAAATTAATAACAAATAAAGCAAACTCAGTAGGCTGTTTGCCTTTGATCTTTCCTTCCTTCTTTTGGATCATCCACTGCTTTTTTCACAGTCTCCTTCTATAAAACTTACTTTCATCCTCCCTTCTGGAAATTCTCAAAAATTGTCTCTTTCCATGCCCAAATAACAGGTGTGTTAGGAGTCAATGTAACACAAGCGTACATGGAGAAGTGAACAGAATTTGGAAAACTATTCTCCTCAAAACAAATCAACTCTTGTCCATCTGCTTTACCCACAGTCAATTCTGTTTTTACATTTGCTATTATCCCAGAGAAAACGGGGGTAAAGTCCTTTCTTTTTATTTCATGCATATGTCCTCAGTTTTAGAGAAAATCTGGAAGATTGATCCTAGTGTTTTAACAGCTGGGTTGTTATTAATAGATAAACGCTAACTGATTCTCAGTAGTTCACAGTGAAAGTGACTACTGGTCTTTATCAATTACCATAAATGATGATTATTCCGTCTCTTTTCAGACTACCTTATTTCTCTGACTTTATTACAGAACAATCTTTTTACCCTTGATCTAAGTTACATTCTGATAATATTCTTCCATTAACTGACAAAGAAGGGCATCATATATATATTTTTTCTATTTTGTTCTCAGGATTCTCCCTAGGTAGGTTTAGTCTCAGCACACTCCCTAATATTTCTTGCTGAGAAGAAACCAAGAAACAAACATAATATTACGTTCAAACTAAAAATTAAAATATATCTGCTTTGAGGAATGAGTTTCAGACAATTCTCACAAATAAATATATACCACTTTTTCCTGATTGTTCTCAATGATACATCTTTGGTTCATAACCTGCCAGTTTGGACACCATTCTAAACCCTATGTTTAATAAAAGACTTCATTCATTCTCTATTGTCCCCATTGGGGAATATCTGTTTTATCTGCTAAACTTGTGCATAGCCAGAGAAAGGTACAGAAACTGTGCAAGGATAGTGACAGAGGTGACACCCTGTAGTAGACAGAAAGACTGCCACGAACAAGGAAAAAAACAAAAACAAAACACAGAACTAGTGGCATAAACAACAAAACCTTTTTTCTCACAGTTCTAAAGGATGGAAGTCCAAGATTAAGGTGTTTGCAGATTTGGTTTCTCCAAATTCCTCTCTCCTTGCCTTGCAGATGGCCCCCCTCTCCTTGTGGCCTCACATGGCCTTTTCTCTGTGCTTTCACTTTTCTGGTATCTATTCCTCTTCTTGTAAGGACACCAGCCATATTGGATCAGGTCGCTGCCTTTCTTACCTCATGTATCCCTAACAACCACTTTAAGGCCATTCTCACTGGAGTTAAGTGATATCTTGCTGTGGTTTTGATTTGCATTTCCCTGATGATTAGAAACATTGAGCATTTTTTCATATTTGTTGACCATTAGTCTGTCTTCTTTTGCAAAGTTTCTGTTCATGTCCTTTGCCCACTATTTAATAGGGTTGTTTGATTTTTTTTTTTTTTTTCTTGCTGATTTTCTGAGTTCTTTGTAGGTTCTGGCTATCAGCCATTTATTGAATGTATAGCAAGTGGATATTTTCTTCCATTCTGTAGGTTGTCTATTTACTCTAATGGTTGTTTCCTTGGCTGTGCAGAAGTTTTTCAATTTGATCAGGTCCCATTTATTTATCTTTATTATTGCTATGATTGCTTTGAAGATCTTCTTCATAAATTATTTGCCTAGGCTGATGTCTATAAGAGTTTTTCCAACATTTTCTTCTAGAATTCTTATAGTTTCATGCCTTAGATTTAAGTCTGTTATCCATCATGAGTTGATTTTTGTGAGTGGTGAGAGGTGCAGATCCTGTTTCAGTCTTCTACATGTGGCTATACAATTTTCCCAGCACAAATTATTGAATAGGGATTCTTTTCCCAGGTGTATGTTTTTGTCTGTTTTGTCAAAGATTAAATGGCTATATAAGAATGGTTTCATACCTGTATTCTCTGTTCTGATCCATTACTGTATGTCTCTGTTCTTATGCCAGTAACATGCTATTTTGGTTGCTATAGCCTTGTAGTTTAGATTAAGGTCTGGTAAATTGATGCCTCCCAATTTGTTCTTTTTGCTTAAAGTGCTTTGGCTATATAGCCATATCTCCAAATACAGTCACATTGAAGGTTAGGACTTCAATAAATGAATCTGGGGAACAAAATTCAGTCCATGACACTCCACTTGAGTACTTTTTTCTAGTCTATAAGTTTTTATACAAAATAAACCGTCTAAGCTACATTGGTTCATCATACTGACTATACATGACAAAGTCTGAATTTATATTTATTAGCAGACCTGGAAAGGAGCCTGTCTAATTGTTTGCAAATAAATCATATTTGTTTTATCATAGCTAACTAGGAAAATATTTCAGGGATTTATATATATAATTTATAAAACTAGTATGAACATATAGAAATATTTTTGTTTCTGGTTTTGATAGTTCAATAAAGTAATCCCCTCTACCCCCCATCCCCACCTCTTCAAAGAGAATGAGCATCAAAGATATTATTTAAGGACCTGTCTTTATGTCTGAAAATCCAGTCTTTCATTATTTTAGGTTAACATTATTAAAATGGCCCTGCTAGTCTGAAGGATAGAACTTTTTAAACTACTTGCCTCTGTGTATAAATTTTAAATCCTTTCCTCAGTGCATGTATGATGAGTTAGAAAAAGTGATTAGTAGCCTTAGTAGTTCCTTGAGTTTCTATAAAAGGGGAGGGCTTGGATATAACCAAGAAATTAAGTCAGAGAGAAAGAAAGAGAGATTGGCAATAGCAGAAATAAAATAGGACAGTGTCTTACATATAAAAGTCTGCATGAAAAATGAATGAATTGTTAATTGAATTTTACCAAAATTATGTCCATTCCCAATGCAGGTAATTAATGGAAAAAGTGGGCTAGAAGACTCTGTTTAAAAATAATAGCTTTTAAGTTTTTTTAATGTTATAATACAGAGTATGTATAATTCAATTTTTTTTCAATTTTTCAATACTAACTATATAAAAATCACTATATCCTTTAGGGTCAGAACTGTATTTTTTAAAAATAGTTTCTCTTCTTACAAATGCATTTGGCAAAAGAAGGCTTACAGTCATAAGTTCTGGAGATATGTTCCAAATTTTCAACTTAGGACAAACTAAATGCTAATCTGTCTTCTGTCTACTTCGAGTTAAGACAATTAGCAACAATTTAGAGTAATGAAATTAGACACTACTCAGGATAAATGGATGTCTTTGGTTTGCATGACAAGCTATGACTCTGTGATGAGCGTGAAAGTTTATGTGCCAGACAGAGGGGATTGTCACCTTGATTTTTTTGTGTGTGTCTTTTTTGAAGTCTGTCCCAGGCCAGTTCAACTGTTAAATTTCAATTAAACTAAATTTGGTCAGGAAAAAAAAATGATTGGAAATGTAAGTATATTTCTTTTATCTAGCCTGTGCTGTTGGCAAAGCAAACTGGCTTTTCCATACTTGGCATTTATTAATAATATTTTGAATACCATTGCGCTTTTTAAGCTGAGTGTGGTGGAATTCTCTTGTGGGATTATTAAATGAGTCGATTTGCATTCTAATGAGAACAAATGTTTGGGATTGCATTGTTAAAATGCTAAAACGGTGTGTGTATAATTATTTTGCAGCTTAGATTCACAGAACTCATTTCCCCAAACTCCTTTTTTTAAATAACTAAAGAGTCAGAGCCTACTGACGGCTGGAGGGGAGGTGATTAGGGTAATTTAAACTGTTCACAAATGACTTTGCCATGGAATGAAAGCGTTTCTTTGGCTTTGCCCAGTTCCTTTCATTATCTTTAAGCGGCCGCAATGTAGAGTCCCATAAGTCTCACCAAGCTCTCTTTCCTTGTACAGTTTCTCATTTGTATTGATTAATCATTTTGTAATTCCATTCTAGGTTGACTTGCTCATCTTTAAGGCATTGGCTGCTTTTTCTTTGCTTGTCTATCCTGTAACCGTTATGTTGTCTGTTCTAATACCTTAGCTTTATCACTGCAAGTCAAGCTTTAAAACATTAATCCCTTCATGCTTTAATTTCATATTCTATTACCAGAATGAATGCAAATACTGTTTCCTTTTTCTCCTTTTTAATCATCTTTACTACAGCTTTTGCATATGGGCCAATAGTAAAGTAAGCTTTTATTATTTAGAGTGTGCTCCTCTTTTTTAAAAAATAGTTTTTCAACTCTCTTTTCTTTTAATAGTTTGCAAATTCTATTGACAAAATGCAAATGTTTGCTGAAAATATCTGGAGCCTTAAGACTTAATTTGTTATTGGCAATTTTTAATAAGATATATATGTACAGTACATGAAGAGTATTATGTACTAATGCTAATAGTAGAAATGTTTTATTATGACACTTTCAAATACATTGATTGTTAGCCTTGACCTGATGATTCATTCTGATGGCAAAGTTTTGGAAAGATTATTATCTTAGATTCCTTGTGCATACAACCTGAAGTCGGGAGAGAGATTAGAGGGTATAGTCTATCCTACTCTTTTTTTTTTAATATATGACTGTGAATTCCAGAAAAATTCTGTGTGTTTTTCTATGGACAGCAAATAATTCTTCCATATATGTTTATTTCAAAAAACAAGTAAAGCAGGGTCCTCTTTATAAGTTGACATTGTGATAATTCATTAGGCCTAATGATATTTTATGTCTATTGCATAAAGGACATATTTACATATATATATTAATATATAATATAAATATAGTTGTATGGTAATAGAAAAGGACATTGCTTTAAAAGATACAAAATTGTGAGAATCATACAGTAAAATGCAATTTTATGCTATTCACTAATTAATACAATGAAAGCAGGTGGCTTCAGTTAAAATGAATGCTAAAAATTTGATAATATTCAAATACAAAGAAAACGCCAATTAATTAATGTACTGATGGTTATTTTTTTCTTGAGAGATTAATTAAAAACTCATGATAATTGGTGTAAAGACTTTTTGTAATTTAAAACTTTGTACTTTTGTTCAAAGTCAGTCTGATGATTTCATAAAATTCATAAAATTTTTGTGAATATGGCATGTTTTAAATTCTAGTATAGTTTAAAAAATGAAAAAGTTAAAGTTCTTTTATAATCTAAATTTATTTCTTGCTATAGCTTCACACTGAGAGATCAGTTAGGATTCATTTGGTTGCAGCTGGTAACCAGAAACATGATTCGGATCAGTTTAAATATAATAGAACAGTGGAATATTTTTTAGCACAAATAGATGAAAAGACCAGAGGTGGGACCATTTCAGCTATGCATATTGATTTGATCTGGGTCCCGTGATCTCATCCCAAGACAGCTTCCTTGGATCATGTGTTTTTTTAAAGAAAAATCAGTAACTATTGGGAAAAACAGGGAAATGTATGCTTGCAAGAAGCCTAACTATATGGAATTATCTGCAAGAGCTTCCAGATGGTAATATGGGATCCAGATTATCATTCTGAACATAGATATAGCAACAGGGGCTCTACTCCCTCATTTTAGCTGCTCCTTTCTCTCTCCCTCACTCTTTATCTCTCTCTTACTATTTTCCCCATGTTCCTGAGGACTCATGGGATGGAATGCAGAAGGACCTGATAAATGAACGTAAGTGAAATGAATTACTCTGTATTCATCTTATTTTCAGGCTTAAGTTTTATGGAAGATATATGCATCACAAACAATACCTCTTGCTGTGTACAGAAAAATTACAAACTTTGTTCTCTACAACTTTGAATCCTTTAATCTTCCTACGGATGAATAGCTCCCTCCTCCTGCCCCCTAAAGCCTTAGTTTGTCATGACCTTTCATACCTGTTTTGTCTTTAGAAACAGCTTTGTAAATATCACAAGCTTAGGATTCTTTTTAGAGGCTTTGAGTCTCAGCTCTATAACCACTGAGTAATCAAATTCAGGTTGGTTGTGGTTCATGATATTTATTGACCGCTAGTTTGGCTTTAGGACCCTAATGCCATAGGTTGAAGTGCCATATTGTCCTATCATCAAGGAAAAGTCAAAGACTAGGGGTCTTGTTAGTTTCTCTTTTTTCTATATATATGTTTAGAATTTCCTGAATTAGCTACAACCTTAATAGTTTTAACCTTATGATTTGTTTTTCTGTTGCTATATAAGAAACCAAAAGAAACATATTGTTTGAGCATTCTGCTCCAGGATAATATCATTTAAAGATTGAACTGAGAAATGATGCCCCAAACCAGGCCTTCAAATAAAATTTGCAGAAGGGAAAAACAGTTACTCATGTATGCAGGCATTAGAAAGCTCTTAACTTGCAGAGATCATAGGCACCTACAAAACTACAAATTGAAGTACTATTGATTACAAAAATGCAATGTAATGGAAGACAATGATATTTCAGAAGGGCTTAGAAAAAGTATCATCCACAAGAACATTAACCTAAGTTTTAAAATAAAATAAATTACATAAAATCTTTGATAGTACTGATAAGCCTGGTGATTGCATGAACTGTACAAAAAGCTTCACAGTGAAAAATTTTACTCAAGAGTGAGACCTTGTTTGTACCTGGCAAAAACCATGATTATACTGGAATAAGGACTATTGAAACTGATTAAATGGGTCAGCCATTATATGAATGCAAGGAAATGTATTGCCTTAAGTCTGTTTTGCCAGCACTTCCTAATTGAGCAGTGTGTTGTTCAAAAGGTTGTTCATTAAATGGATTTTATTCCATTTAATGTGCCTGTGTGTGTTTGAATCCATATTTCAGGTTTACCAAATGGTTCTCGATATTTTTGTGTTTAAAAATAAAAATAAATTTCCTGGCAAACATGCAAATCCTGTGGCATTTAGATGGAAATCTACATTTCTGTTACTTTTGTATCTAAGAAGGAAAAAAGAAATACAGGAGTAAATTTGTCTTAAAAAATTCATACTTATTTTTCCTTGGCTCTTGGGGTTTTAAGAAAATTGGAGTTGTGCCAAAGCAGTACTAATCGATTTACCAAAATATTAAAGTGAATTCAGAACTCTGACAAGATTGACTTGCGATGGATATTAATCCTGACAAGGCTTATACCTCTAGTTGTAATAAATCCAATTATTCAAAAATATATTCATTGTGCTTTTCTCTTTTATAAAATTTCTCTTTGCTTCTTTCTCCCCAGGATTAAAATGCTTGGTAGCATTATAAAGGTACTTAGCTAGCTTCAAGAATCTCCTACCTGTCTGTAAGACATGGAAAAATAAAGCTTCAGTGTAGACAAGTAAATTAATACACTTAGGAAAAATTAATCCCAAGTGGTTTTATAAGTTAGTGGACCCAAAACTATAAATTATGAACAATGAGGGATTTTAAAAGCTATTGTGAACTACTGGCACAATTTACTACTTCAATCAAAGGCCAAAAATTATAGGCAGCATATTGAAAGAAAAAAGAAATATCAAAACCACATATTTTTGCATTGTATCTAAGTTTTAAAATTGAGAGAATGCTTCATCACACATACTTTTAATATGTTTACAAAATATTTCTGTGGTAGGAAATTTATGAATGCTTCTCTTCACCTTACAGGTTAAGAAACAAAGGTATAATGAGATTAAGTTACTACTTGAAACCACATAAATTGTCACAGGTGATCCAAAATTTGAACACATGTGTTTCTGTGCTATTTCAATTACACTGAACTGTTTCCCAGATTATCATAATCACAGCAAGTCAGATTAATAACAATAGATCTAAAGAAAGTGCATTAAATACAGCAAAAAGACCTGAGAATTTACAAGTGGTATATAGTAAATGTATAGCATTATGGATTAATCGAATGATAAATGTACATTAAACACTGAAGTTGGTGCATGATGTTAACCAACTAATGAATAAGTAAATAAGTAAATGAGAACATAGGCTTTCCCTTGGATGACTCATATATCACTAGGAAGAAAATGCAGGTATGAGAGAGAACAATTCAAGAGATTTGAGTATAAGAATTTGGGGGTAGGACCTTGGTAGAGATAAATTGATTTGCAGAACATAGAGTTGGGGTGTCACTAGTTAATCACATGTGGCTGTTGAATGCTTGAAAGGTAGCTAATGGAAATTTAGATGTGCTATATTAAATGCATGGCAGATTTTAAAAACAGTAATGAAAAAACCTTCATAATATCTTATTAATAATTTTATATTGATGCATGTTAAAATAGTAATAATACTTGGGATCTATTGGGTTAAATAAATATATTATTAAACTATTAACACAACTACTAGATAATTTAAAATGGCATATGTGGCCCACATTCTAACCCTACTGGGCAGAGACTGACACAGAGAGGATATGGAGCTCCCAGAGGTAGTAAGAATCAGATCTGGGAAGAGGACAAAAGCAGAGTCAGTAGAATCCTAGAAGACTCTTTAGTGATACACTCCATAGTTCCAAATCCTTAATGTAGAGTACTTACTAACCACAAAACTTTCTTGGTGAAAAGAAAAAAAAAACAGTACTTCCATCTAGGGATATCATATGGCTTCGTGGAGAAGATGGCATTCCCACCTGTTCTTAAGGAAGGGCTTGGATGAAAATTATCTTCAGTAATCCTTCACAGAAATGTCATTATTTCTGTATACAGGTGATGATATATGGATTCAGAAATGTTTTTCACCAATTTTTGAAAGAGTGTATTCTGCATATAATTGACAGAGGTTACACAGAAGAAAAAGCTTAGGTGGAATAAATAGTTCAACTTGAATTAATAGTTCAAGTTAAGAAGAGATTATAAATTAATGTTCATTATAGAAAAATAAATTTAGAGCAGATTTTGGGAGGTCTACAATAGTAAGGTAGTGGATTTAGATAAGGGAAATAGGATGGCATATCAGCCAAACAATAATAATAATAATAATAATAGTTTGGTTACATGTATATTAAAAAAATAGATCAACCCTGTGAACCTGCTCTGTGATGTCTAGACTAAATTAATAGAACAATAACAAAGTAACACAAAATAACAACAATAACAAAAACAGTTTAGTCTGTGGATGCTTCATCTGTATTTAGGTGCTTCCAAAAGGATTCCATTTAGAGTGGGCTATTCTCTAGTAGTTTCTCAGATTTCCTCATCTTTCTTAATTAGCTCTAACACATGCTGGAACTTTCCTTCACCTCTGGACTCTGTTGAGATACTGCGTCACAAAATCTGTGATCTGACTTCATAAGCAGCCACTGAGGAGCTAGATGCAGCATTCTGGATGTAGGAGGCAAATGAAAACCAACAGACTGAAGGTTTCTAGGCTGATGCATTTTCCCTCCTTTCTCCCCTCTGTGTTCAGTTTCCAGGTATGATTCTCCCTACTGTGACTCCTCCAGTGAAGTCCCACACGAGCGCCTACACGTGGGCTATGTGTCCTGCTGTACCTCTTTGCAGCTTCTTGGCAAGCAGCAAGCATCACAGTTCACAGGACTCATGCTGTTCCTCCCCTCACACTCCCTGCCCTGAGACAACCTCCCACATAAATTATCACCACTTTAATTTTTGCCTCACGATGTTCATTTTTGCATTTTTAGAGGTCTCCAGCTAAGAAAGACAGGGATATTGATAAATGTGATTAAGTCAAAAGGAGGGCAGAAACACTCACTCACATTTTGTAAGTGCTTTCTTTGTTCCAGAAATTATTTTTAAGAATTTTATGCAAATTATCTTTGATAATCCTTCACGGCAACTCCATTATTTCCATATACAGATGAAGACATAAGAACTCAGACATGGTAAATATCTTACTCAAGATTAAACAGATGGTACAGGCAAGAACAAAGGCTCAGAGAGTTTCACCTTAAGTCGCTCAAGGGCAAAGTGGCATAAGTAAAGGCTCACAGAAGTAAAATTCGATCCAAACAAATGTTAATGAAGCAGAAAAGGATTTCAAAGCCAGACATGACAAACTACAAAGATTGAGAAATATCAACTTCTTTGTCTTACTTCCTCTATCAGCACAGAGAAGAACTATGAGGGCATCTTAAATAAGGATTGAGATATATAAAATGGATATATACCCAAAAATCGCATTGAATGCATGAATCAAAATATAACATGTACTCCATAAATATGTAAAATGTTTATGAATCAATGAAAAATTTCCAAAAAAAAAGGATGGTTAAGATACTTAAATAGGAGAAAAAATAACCTCAATGAACAAAGGAGATTAAATACATGAAGTATTTTTTAATGAAAAAGGCACCTTAGACCTGGTATGTATAATTCCAATAGGAAAACAGGGAAATAGCAAAAGGACTCATTTGGGCTCATTATAAGGTAAAAGCTTTCTAAAAATTGGAACTACTTAAAAGTGCCAAATCCTTGCAATTTCCCCCATCTTTGAGAGGGGATGGGAGGGATCAAGTTGGGTCTTGAAAATTTTAGAAAGGCTATAGTGTGCAAAAAGTGTTAGGCTAAATTATCTTTATAGTGATTCCTTCTAACACAGAAATTACATGGCTTTGTGTGTGTGTGGTTTTTTTTTTAGGTTTTTTTTTTTCCTTTTAGTTTGACTAATATTTGAATGCCCTAAAAATTTAAAAGTAAGACATTATAAATAGTTACTATGAATAGATACCATGACCATTTGCCCCCAAATTTCAGCTAGGCAAAGAGTTCCTTTTAATCATGCAAATGAACACTGGAAAATAGGCATCTCATTCACAGTGTCATGAGTTTTTAACCTTAAACTAATACAGTTCCCACATCATTGTATGACTATTTTGGAAAGCATTAATTCTTCATTTGATAAAAATAATTGTATAAAGGTCAAGGTAAGGTTTTTATGCTTGATCAAGAAAGTGTTGGTGTTAACTTTCACCCAATAGTTGGCCTCTGTTCCCAAGAATATTATCTATAAAACTTTGGTGACAAGTAAAACATATATCAGCCTTTGAGTGGCTGGTAAAAATACCCAGAGAGCAAATGTAGCATTTGAAATCAAGATTATATTAAAATATCTCATTATTTTAAGTATGATCTTCAAATGTAGAGTTTCAATATATTTTCTTATGAAACTTTTCTGATAATAAAAAAGAATTCTTAACTGTCAATGTCAACAAATCCTTTGTATATTTTCCTCAATAAGATCTGTTTTAAGATCTGATTTAAGGTCCATTCAATAATAATTATTTTGCATGTCACACAAAACCATAAACTTTTGTAAAGTTGGCTGTTCTCAGAGAAACAGAATCTTTACAAAGAGATAATTCTGAAAGCTCATCCACTAGGAGAAAAATAGTTGGAGTTGAAAATAGCTTCTCACTACAGAAAAAAAAAAAAGTGATTTAGTTGAACATTCTTCTCAAGCTTTGAGGAAGAAAAACACATTTATATAATTTCCTGGATTTTTCTAGGTATCTTAGGATGCCTTAAGCATGGCCTTTCAAATTCATAAAGAAGAAGGTCTTACAGACTACATTTATTTTAAATTTTCAGTCTAATTATTTTTCTTTATCTGGAAAACCAGTAAAAAACAGCCTCACCCTCCAATTTGTAGCTGTATCCCCTACTTTTTAATCCAGATGATTCATGTATATGATGAAAGGGTCATTTTTTTCCCCAAAGGTATTATTTGTTTCTACTAAATAAATCTTTTAATGTTTCTTTTAAACCTCTTCCTGCTGAAAGTTTATTATTATTGATTATTTCTTGGTCACATTGGGATGGTTTTCTTTGAATCTTCACTTCCAATTGATACTGCATCATAGCTTCATCCATGGGAAAGGGACTCCACTTCACTCCCTTTCCTATGGATGTGATAACCAGAGTGAAATGAACAGGAAATCTTATCTCAGGGTTTTCCCCTGAGTTTCTCAAAGTATGTTGTTGCAGTAGCAATTTTATTATTTACCTGCTCTATCAACATAATTCCAGTTAGTGGGTCTTGTTTGGCATGTGGCAGGCTTGCTGTGCAAGCCAGGGTACTGTTGTCATTACTGAAGGAAGTTTCCAAGTAGTTTTTACTAACTCTTAGAGATTTCTTTGTTCAGAAATTATATCACTGGGGAAATATAATAGAGACAGCCATAGGCTGATGAATAGATCTCCCTACTGAGTTTTGTTGTTTAAGAGTCAAGTCAAGTTTTCAAGTCAAGTCAAGACAAGTCAAGTCACGTCAAGTCAAGGTTTTACCTTCAAGTAACAAATATTTCTATAGCATAAGGTGCTATTTTCAGCAGGATATAGATCTCAGAGAAATTCTCTCATCTTGTTTTTTGTTCAAGAAATTATTAAGTGAGACATAGCCCTTTCCCACAATGACATCACAGACTATTCCAAATAGATTTAAGATTTTATTATTCAATGAGAATGGGTGTTTTCATTTCATTCCAGAGCACATGTTTGCTATTGTAAGACAGAATAGAAGAGTTGACCAGAAATTAGTTTGTTGGATTAGGTGACCTGACAGTAATATAACTTTGATCAAACTAAAATTTTGGAAACCCACTCAGAAAATAGAATTTATTTTACCCAGCTTATGAACGTGAGAGCTCCTCCTTTAGTGTAATTGACAATATTATGAAGAAAGTAATAGTAACTTAAAGATAAGATTATAATGCTCTCTGTGGTAAGCAGCATTTTGGTTTCTATAATCTGCTTCTCTATCTCTCCACTGCATCCTGCATTTTGCCTGTGCATGTGACCTTTCATGGCAAAAGGGACTTGAACAGATGGAATGAGTGTTATACACCTTGACATGGAGAGGTCATTCTGGTGGACCAATGTAATCATAGGGCCAGTAAAAGCATAGGAGTGAGGCAGAGGAGACAGAAGGAGAGTGTCGGTCAGAGAAATGTGGTATGAAGAAGAATCAACTTGCTGTCATTGGCATTGGAGATGAAAAAAGGAAGCCCTGAGCCAATGAATGCTGGAGGTCCCTAAAACTGAAAAAGGCCCTCCCTCAGCTGACAGCCAGTAAAGAAGTAGGACCTCAGCACCACAACTGCACGGAGCTGAATACTGCCAACTCCTGACCGGACAAGCTACCCCCAGAGCCTCCACAAGAAACTTGGCCCTGTCGACCTTGATTTCTGCCTTGTGAGACTCCAAACAGAGACCTGGCTAAGCTTGCCAGATTTCTGAGCTATAGAAATTGAGATAATAAATGGAGGATCATTTTAAGATGCTAAATTTGTAGCAATTTGTTAAAACAGCAATAAAAATCTAATACACTCCCCTATGGTTTGAGGCAGTTACATCATTGCTCTTACACTTAAATTGTGTGTTGTGTGCATATTGGAATTTCAATGTGCTCAGATGATGTAGCCCCAATTTCTTGAGAATGCAACTGGGATTGGAGAAGGAATTTCTATGATTTCTTTTATAATTTTTATTATAATTGGAAACTTGTTGTCATGTTTGAAACTTTTTATTAGACGATTTTGTAGGTGGAAAAGACCAATAATACTGTCTTCTTCATTGTACCTGACTTCACAGGTAATAGTCCTTCAAAAATTAAGCAAATGTCCCTAAATAACCAACACCCTGTTTCATAACAGGGTCATATAAAAACAAATACACTAAAAAAAGTTCTTTTTTTTTTTTAGACTTATTGCTCACATATTTACTTAGACATAATTTTTAGGGGTTGGGTGTGTTGTTATGTAATTATTAGCCCTATATAAAATTTTGCATATCTTATTAGAATTCACTAATCTTTTCACTGTTAGCCAACCACTCCAGCTGAAAATTACCGTAACAATATTAGTATTGTTAATACAAATTGCTGTGCCTATTTTTGCCAAAATGTCATATGGGTGTCTTTTACATGAATTGCCCACAAGAAGTCTTTACATTAAAAAAAAAAAAGAAGGAAAACCATATCTGTTATTATTCTATGCCTGTCTTTGTTTAGCTCTAACACTATGAGCCAGATATCTTATGAATATCTTTCCCTTCATGTCCTCAGCGTGTTTCCTGAGAGTTTCTTACTACCCTGAAGAGAGCAAGGTACTTCTCCTCACCTATTGGGAGACTCTGGGAGTCAGTCTTAAGAAAGTTTCATCTTGAGTAACTCGGTGACCCTGCACACACTGATAACTCACCAAGGGCTTGCGATTTTATAAGTTAGCTTGATTAGGCTGTAATCCATCACATCATTATATAAAACTGTGTTATAATGCTACACATTCAAGTAAAGCACCAGTACAATCAAGATTTTAAAAATAAGTTAAGTAAAAAAAAAAAAAAACAAAAAACTGGGGAAATAACATTTTTTCCCCTTGCTCTGTAAACAGCAGGTAGGCTCAGACATCTGCCTAGTTAGTAAACTACCTAAAAACAATAGACTGTAAGTTGCCAGCTTCATATTACAACATAGCTTGGGGGTGTGTGTTCTTTTGGGAAAGAAGTATACTTTTCATAGAAAAATATTTAGTGTATAAAGTTAATATGTCAGTGACAGACCAGTGCTAACTAGCACATGCCTGCATGTCACCAGAGGTGGCTGTGCCTGACATTTTCTGGAGGACAGCCTATAGTTAAGTAGTATTGAAAGGCACCACAGGCATTATAGCAAATGTATAGGGGACAAAGAACAACAATGGGGCAAAATCAAGCTATTTGAGCTAATGGCTGATGCTGTGTTCACAGTATTATACTTGTGCCATTCATATCACCACGGCTAAGGTTGTGTCAGTGTTTTCATAATAGAGCTACTATTTTAGAGGTATAACCTGGCAATAAAAATTGGCTTCTGGCAAAAACTTGACATACAAGACAAGACCTCAGCAAGAAAGTGATTTTTGAGAAATCCGATTTTGTCGTCGAGGGGAGCAAGTATGGAATATGTTTTGTTGTTTCAGACGTCCATTTGAGTTTCTGAAACTCAAAATACAACTCAGATTTGGAAAATTGCACTTTGTAAGTTATTATACTAGACTCCAAGGCGGAATCAAGAAAGGCTGGTCAAACATTAGTTATTTTTATGGGCTTAGCTGAGGAGATTTTTATCTTTCAAAATATTCTTCCTAGAATTTTTAAAGTGGGAGCATTTTTAAGGATTCACAGTCTTTTATTTTGATATACAGAAAGGCATGGCTGCATAAGATCAAGGAGATAAAGGGAGATTATTTTTAGAAGATAATATACTATGATATGTTGCTTGTTTTTCTAAGTTAAACTCCTTAATAACATCTAATTCATTAATCCTATTATTAAATGTCATAAATTCATTGCACTCAAATATTGGAAGGAATCCAATTTTCACAAAGAGCAGAAAGGTGTTTCACTCTTATCATCACAATCATTATCAGCTATTTATTTCCTCTTCACCCTTTGCCCTGTAGTGTACTAGAATGTTGGCTGCACTAACCTCACATCATTTGACCTCACTGATCTCCGATACATGTGTTGTCATAGGGAGATACATACAACAAAAAGGAAAGGGGGAAAAAATCCAGATATAAATTCTGTCGCACTATATAAAATTAAGAACTTTTGAGGGCCTTGAAATTTTAGAACCCCTATATTAAACATTTACAGAGGCATGGGGGTCATCTGACTACAGCAAAAAGTGAGTTGCAAATTTAAGAGAGAAGATAAAGTTCTTGAGAAACTTGCAGAAAGGCAATAATTCCAAAAGGGAAGAGATACAAGGATATTAGCAGAGCATCAGTTCCTGACTATAGATAATATAGATGGTTATTTGCATGATGATATTAGTAATAATTATTATTAATATATTAGTAATGAATATTACTTACTGATGACCAATATGTACCAGGCATTGGGCTGCTTCACAGGCATGACACAGCTATTGATAAATAATTGCAGCTTTCTTATAAATAATAAAACTGCATATTTCTCCTTAGAAAATGGCTGTCAAGCTTCCCATTGCAGTATAGCATAGCAAATGTCAAGGTAAAGCTGGATCCCATGCTGCTGAAATACCTATGCATTTCTCATGGGAATAAAGAAACTAGAGTCGCCTTTAGAGAGCTAGATGCCCTGAGTTTCTAGTCAGAAGAATGGAAGTTGTCTTACTGCCTTCACAAAGCACATGCTCTCTGTTGTATGATATGGTGTCATTGTTGACATTTTGGCTCAACTGGGTTTATTATAACATACATTTATGATTCCAGCTTATGCTAATAGAAAATAGAAAAAAAATAATAAAATCTTTCAAAAGCAGGATTGAAGAATTCAGATGGAACTTTAAAAAAATTAATTTGATTCCCTTTCATATTTATCCAGAGTTGTAACAAAGGCTTGACTAGAGAAAGCACATTTGTAAATTATCTTCATGAAAGAGGCAGAATCATCACTGAGGTTACAGAAATCATTTTTTCTCGTTAATGAGAGCCATATCTTACCTTACTTTAAACTTTTCCACTTGTGTAAGTCTTTCAATATGACTCTTTGTTTAACACTGGATCTCACATCAGAGACTTGACAAGTTGAGAGGTGAGTTATCTGGAGCAAAAAAAATTAAGCTTGTCAGAGGCAGTCCTCCCACACGGAATTAAGATAAGATGATCTCAAATTCTTAAGTTCTCAGGGTAATAGTTCCACAGAGATATTTTTATCCATACCACCAATACTGAATAGATTGTGGAAAAAATCATTTTTGTCTCCCATGTTTGAAAGTCACTGCTTTCACTGAGATTCTTTAATTTTTTTTGCTGAACATTTCCTAAAGGGAGCAATATACTACCAGAATGCAGAGTTATTGGAAAGAAGGCTATGGGGATTTTTTTTTTTCTTTTTTAGTCATCATTTAGTGCTCAAGAAGTGAATGTATACATTATAACAGAGATTGAAGGGAGTGGGAGATTTATTTAAAATATATCGACTTGCATGTGGAAAGGTGCTATTCAAAAAGCACGAAAGCCATAAAAGGTCACTTCTAAGTTCTAGCAATGAGAAGGAAACTCAAACCCATAATAGTGAACCAGATTTGAAGCTGAAAGATGCAGAATCAGTCACTGATCTAAAAATATGGGTTCTCAATACCAACAGAGAAAACTGAGCAGAGAAAATATGTACTATGCATAGCAGAAAACTAGAACTGGGCTCCCTGCATAGGGCTGACACTATATAGGAACAGTTATTGCTGTGAAACAAGAAGTGAAAACTTCAACCACTCACCATGGGACTGGGCACAAATGCAAGTCACCATCCTGGGACTTGGGTAGTGCTAACATGGCCTGTGTGGCTAAAATCTCATGCCTGCCAATCACCTGCCAAGGTGAATATTACAAATTAAAGCTGGCCATGTACTAGGAAATCCTTTAATGTCCCAGCAATGACAGATATTCCAGTAAGGAAGCCCTTCATAATCAGTGGCAGAGAAGGAAAAATGGTAGCCGGAATACACAGAATCCCATTAACTATATTGGAGATTAAAAAATATTTGGGACACTTTTAGGTAAATAGTTAACCTATATCACATGTTTTTCTTTTCCCTTCCCAGGATCCAATTCCTCTTCCCCAAAGCATGGAAGTATAAATAGGAAAAAAGCCAGCATTAATTCTAGAAATGAGGTGCTGCTAGAGATTTTGATGAAAAATTGCCATACATAGTAAAGATAGTATAAAATTAAATAAAATACCAATTTATTTAAAAATAACAAACCAGCAAATCTCAATCCAAAAGAAATCCATAACCTGACTAATTCTGTAGCCATTAAATATATTGAATGTGTAGTTAAATACCCTAAGCATACAAACACATGAAGAAATGAACACTTCTAAAAGATAAAAAAAGAAAGAAAAAAGAAAAAGGAATCTACAGGCCCATATGAATCCACTCATGAGTTCTCTGACACATTTAAAAAATAATAATAGTTAAAAATTAAAAAAATATATATAATAGCATTCTATTCAAACTCTTCCACAAAAGGAAAGAATAAAGTATAATCCCGAAATCATGAAATCATTCTGGGGTTTTTACCCTGATACCAAACTCTGTCAAGAATATTACAGGAAAACTACTTTTTTTTTTTTTTTTTTTTTTTTATTAAGATAGATGGCCTCACTATGTTGCCTAGGCTAGACTCGAACTCCTGGGCTCAAGTGACTCTCCTGTCTCAGCCTCCCTCTTGCTGGGACTGTAGCCACACACCACCATCCCTGGCTTTGAATATTACAGGAAAACCATAGATGTGTCCTTAGGAAAATAGATACAAAAATCCAAATAAATTTTTATCAAATAAATTCTAACAAAAAATGCAAAGAATAATTGTATTTATCATGACCAAGACAAATGTTGGCAAGGAAGTGAGAAGTTAATTTAACATTGAAAAACATCAATGTAATTCTAACAACAACAGAAATACCCACAGAAAACCAAAAAAAAAAAAAGAAAAAACAAAAAAACAACTATGTGATCTACAGCTAAAATCAAATTTAATAGTGAAAAACTGAATATTTTCCCTGTAAAATCAGTAGTAAACCAAAAAATGTCTGTTCTTACCACTTTTATTCAACATTGTTTTATATAGTTTATCCAATGAAATAAGGCAGCAATAAAGGTCAAGAAAAAGACATTAAGGTTAGAAAGGAAGAACACACTGTCTGCTACTGAAAATGACTTTATAATCTATGCAAGTAAATCTTATAGAATGTAACAAAAATACTACCACCACAATTAAATGAATTTAGTAAAATTGTAGAATACAAGAATATATAAAAGTCAATGGAATTTCTAAGTACTAGACACAAACAATTGGAAATTAAAATTTAAAATAGCATTTAAAATATAATCAAATATATGGAACACTGAGATAATTTGAAAAAGAAAAGATGTGCAAAATCTGTACACTAAAAACTACAGAAAAGATGAAATTAAAGATGGAATAAGTAAAAGCAAAGATACATCATAATCATGCATTAGAAGACTTAATATTGTTAACATATCAATTCTCTCCAAATTCATCTATAGACTGACTTCCAATCAAAATCCCAGTAGCTTTGTTTTTTGCAGAAACTGACAAGCTGATTCTAAAATTCTCATGAAAACACAAAGGATCTTCTCAGAAAAATTCTAAAAAAGAAAAAAGGTTGAGAACTTAACCATATTTTTATATCTTATTATATAGAATTATCAAGATATTGTGTTATTGGCATGAAAGTGAACAAATAGATGTTTGCAACACAATAGAGAGACCAAAAATAAACTCATACACATATGGTCAAATGAATTTCAACGGAAGTGTCAAAGTATTTCAAGGGGAAAGAATAATATTTTCAATAATTGATACTGAAGCAGCTTGATATGTACATGCAAAAACAAAAAAGGAAGAACAAGGGAAATAAAATTTTCAAGCCTTATCTCACATACTATATGCAAATTTAACTCCAAATCTCTCATAGACTTAAGTGTATAACCAAAAACTAATATAGATCTAACTATACAACAGAAAAAAAAATCAAAAACATAAAACTCCTGTGTAACGTGAAATAATCAAAATGATCAAGAAAATGACAAATGATAAGATAAGGATTGTATATACACAGCAAACAAATGTTTGACCCTATAAAGTTTTAATATTTTAACTTTAAGAGAAAATGAAATATCATCAATATATTAATGGACAAAGAAGTCATTCTGAACAAAATAAATTATAATAAACCAATGAAAACAAATTCAGTCTCTTTTTGCCAATAGTTCATCTCTAGGTATTTATTTGTTAGGAATGTTTATTTGATATAACATGTCAGACACATTCATAAAGACTCATGTGAAAAGTTAGATAAAAACCAAACATCTAAACTTGTGGGTTTAGTTAAACAAATTGCAGGGTATCCATACAATGGAAGAGGATAATGTATTGCAAAACCATATCTAAAGAGACATGCAAGTTCTGGTGACTTGCATTTATGTTTTAAAAATATAGGGTGTTATTTTGGTATTATTACAAAATATAATTTTAAATATACATACATATAGGCAAGAAGCTTGTATAACAAATTAATAGTATTTTTTTTCCTAATATTGTGATTAGGATCATTTTTACCTTTTAAAAAATCTTTGTGTAATTTCCCTACATTTCTACAGGAGTCTTGGGTTACTTTTAAAACAATAAGTAAAAGAAAAGTAAAAAGAAAAATAGATTTTGGAAGTTAACAAGTACCAGGTTATGATAATTCTTTGATTCTTTAAGCAATGGAGAACAATGGAAAGGACCAACAAGTGAATCTTTTTTTCTTAACTCATTGTCTAATTCTAATGTGTCTCTTATGCATATTGATGTGATTCTCTTCAAGGTGACAATAAGGTTTTTAAGCATTGTGACTTTTTCACACATCTTTCTACCCACAGAAACTTATACCTAGTCAATGACAAACACATTAGACAATTTTCATATAAAAAATACAGAACTCTGAGGAAAATGACCATATATCTACATTTTATTATTACAAGTACTACCCAAGTGTCCTCAAAATATGGCCCATGTCCCACATGCAGGCCACCTAGCACATTTATCCGGCCCTCCGGGTGTTTTTGCCACCGCTGCCTGTCCTGCTTAGCAGCCGACTCCTCCCAGGCCCACAGTGCGCACTCTCCAATGGTCTGAGGGACAGTGAACTGGGCCCCTGTTTAAAAAGTTTGAGGACCCCTGACCTAAACCAATACTCGACACAATGTATAATTGAGTTGTCATAATAGTAAACTCAAAATAATATATAAAACTAATGAGGCTAATAATTCTTAATTATATTGCATTGAAATTATTATCATAAGCTTTCTAATTAGGAAGGAATTTTTACCATATTGGCCATTCAGAATGAATATATGATCATAAAACATATGGCAAGAAACATGTGTAATACTGATATTAATAGGGGGAAAGTTCAATGAGAAAACAAAATAAAACCTAAAAGTGCATGAGACGAAACTAAAAATAGTGCACTAAATGGTATCTAAGAAAATTACAAAATTTTTCATGACAGTGAATGGAAATCATTGGGATGTATGAAAAGAACAAGAGAAAAAGGAGAAACATACACAATATACTAGAAAAGAATCAGACTCTCTGAATTTGAGCAGAGACTAGAACTTCTTAAATGACTATTTTTTTCCCAAGGAAGTCAAATATTATAATAATGGATTACCAACTAAGCATAGAACATTTTTGTGATTTATCTCATCACATGTGTATTAGATTTAAAATGTACAATCTCAGCAAATAATCAAAATCTTCCTTAGCATTCCTGTGTGGTCAGGTGACTGAAGTTAAATATCAAGGGATATAGCAAGATGCCACAATTTAGCATATTATTCATCAATATCTAATGAGGATCTTAAGAGGAGGCTTAAAGTACTCAAGTTGCTTTGCAGAAATTCTATTTGTCTTATAGACTAAAAGAGTGGCAATTATCACGCATACCTATCTTAACTATAGGAAAGGTGACTCATAAAATTTTGATTTGCCTATAAACTAAAAACAAAATAATTATGTGTGCATGCATAATTTTATTATGCCAGTTTTACACAAAGAATTTCAATTGGAAATAAGTACCCTGAATGTAAAGTTATCACATGGTATTCTGCACTATTGTTTTTTTGTTTTTGTTTTTTTGAGACAGAGTCTCACTTTGTTGTCCAGGCTAGAGTGAGTGCCATGGCATCAGCCTAGCTCACAGCAACCTCAATCTCCTGGGCTCAAGCGATCCTACTGCCTCAGCCTTCCGAGTCGCTGGGACTACATGTGCTTGCCACCAGGTCTGGCTATTTTTTCTATATATATTAGTTGGCCAATTAATTTCTTTCTATTTATAGTAGAGGCGGGGGTCTCGCTCTTGCTCAGGCTAGTTTCGAACTCCTGACCTCGAAGGATCCACCCACCTCGGCCTCCCAGAGTGCTAGGATTACAGGCGTGAGCCACCGCGCCCCGCCTCCGCACTATTGTTGATAGATAGCATTCTCTACTCTTTCATGACACGTGATGTCTGTTCTTTAATTCAGCATACATTTATTGTGCACTGATGTCATTCTCAAAGGTGGTTAGATACTACGGGAAATGAAAGTAGCAGAAAATACAAGACCTGTCTTAAGTCAGGTATCTTAGAAGCAAAGCCTGACTATAATTGAACAACAAGTGCTCATTAGGTAAACCCCATAAGCAGGAGAATGAAGCTGGATGTAGCCAGGAAGGCACCCAAGAAACCCAGCAGAGGTGAAGTCTCAGGAAAAGTGTAACCCCCTGATGCGTAGGTGAAGGTTCTAGAGCAGGAGCTGTACTGCTAAGTTGTCCTGGCAGCAAAGGGGCAGGCTCCTTATGCCCCATATCAGTCATTGTCTATGAGATGTCCTTTCATTGGCTCAATGTCTTTGGTGAGCTAGTTCTGTACAGCCTAGGGTATTTCCCAGAGGAGGGGACTCCTGGGGGCCATGTGACAGTGCCCAGCCTGACAGAGGGAATAGGGACTTCCTTATTAGCTACAAGGCTTTTCTTTTTCTATTTTTTTCCCTTCACTTTCTACTTCCTAGTCTCTCATCTCCTCCACACTCTCTTTTTAAAGTCATGTCATCACTTACATATTTCTCATCACTGGGTCCTTAGGACTTCTTCTCCATCGGTGACACTTTCACTGATGAAATTGCTGATTAGAATCAATGTTACTCAACTAGTTGACCTCCCTTGCCAAAAGTCTCCAATGACTTCCCAAATCCTTGAGCATGGCCTACAAGGCTCTAAAGATCTGGTTCTCCAATGCTTTGCTGACAATCCTGTCACTCAGCACTACCCCTAATATACCCATTCAACTCTAGTTGCATTCGCCTCTTTGCTGATTCCCAAACATATCAAGCCTGTTCCTGTTCAGGGTCATTGCGGTTGCTGGTTGCACTCCCTAAATTTCCCCTTTTCAGTCTTGTCATGGTTTGCTTACGTACTTCCTTTAGTTCTGTGATCACATGCAACTTTGTTAGTCAGACTTTTCTGATTACACAATGTAAAAATAGCTTCCTAATTAAACACATTCATCAACACCAGAAATATATATTTTTTGGTGGGTTGATTGATTAACTGTCTAAACAAGAAAGTATGCAGCCTCATAAGAGCAAGGGCACTGTTTATCTGTTTGCCACGGGTCCTCCTACATCTAGAACAATGTCAAGACCATGCTAGGTACTCAATGGCTTTTTGATGAACGAATGAATAGGTGCTGAAGGACCAAAACACAAGGAGAAAATACTGTTTTCAGTGTCAGAGAAAGCCACACTGGAATGGCCGAGACTGTGCTGAGACTTTACAGGTAAGTTAAAGATTTACAGGCAGGAAAGTAGACAAGAACTTTCTAGGCAGAGAAATGAGTCGGTGCCTCTGAGGCAAGAAACCACTGTGTCTCTGCAATTCTTTGCCTATGCTCTCCACTTTGGAGGGTCCATCAATAATTCCAACAGATTTCTCTCAGATCTATATTTTACTTTCCATTATATAGCAGCTTGCTGGATATTTCTAATTACATGGTCTGTTGTCACGGTAAAACAATACATTTTGGATTTATTCCTATGTCTGTTTACTAAGTTATTGGAATTATTAATATCAGAAACACTTCATTATCACTTACTTTCTTATCCCATCAGGTAATAACTTTTATTGATAATCTACTTATAATATCCTTTATTCTCCCATCCTGAGTGCCATATCCATACCCTAATAAGTCATGCTATATTTTCCTGTTGACAGGTTCCTCTAACCCTGGATTCTCCCTATTCCATTTCACCCTGTACAATAGTGCCAGATGAACAGTGCTAAATTATACTTTCAGCATGTCACTCAATAAACTCATTTGATGAGCTTCAATGGTTAGTTCCAAATTCATAGACTAATAGTCAAAGTGGTCCAGGGCATGGCACCAACCAGTATCCACTTTATTCTAGTTCTGCTTCTTTCCATGGAGTCCTAACTTTGCTCCCATGTACTCCACTTGCATTTTTGTACAATTACACTTTTGTTCATAATTTCTCACAATCTCAGAAAGCCATCTCATTCCTATACTATACATTTAATCTATCCTTTGCAACCTGGCTAGATCTGTCCTCCACATTTGCCCTGACCCATTCATTGAGAAAGGACTTTAAAATATTTAAAAATAAATTTTATTGTGCATATTTAAGGTATATAATGTGATTGTAATAATATTTGCCCTCCGATGTTCATTGCAGCATATTCACAATAGTCAAAATATGGAAACAACCCAAATGTCCATCAACGAACAAATAGATAAATATTTTGAACTTCTAAAAATTCAGTCTCTATGGTTCACTTGAAAAGTAGTCATTTATTTCCATGTAGTATGTACTCTTTCTATTATATGGAAACTTATTTATCATTTTTATTTTACATTTTACCTTTTAATTTCTTGCTTATCTAAGAAGATTTTCCTAAAGTTGGGGTAGGGATAAAATGATGATGTAGGAATCCACTGCCTACTCTTTACTTGCTCCAATTCACCTTGCATGATATTGTCAAATTAACTCTCTAATAGGTTCTAACATCCACAACAATAATCCAGGATCATATGTAAGACTGAATGTCGATGAATGTTTATACATGTTACCCTCACTGCCTTGAAGTGTATAGGTCACTTTTTTGCCTAAAAAATTCCCACTTAGCCTTTAAGATCCACTGAGCAACAAAGTCACTGCAATTCAGAATTAACTAACCTTCCCTGCTATATTAGCTTTTTTCCCCCTACTTCCTTTTTTATTGTCTCATTATCTTCAGGTTCCTTTTATTGTAGCTATGATTTTATACACAAGTGGGGATTTTGATTTGCAGGAGTTAAGGACATATAAGCTTCCAAGTCAGACCTGGAGGTTGAACTTGACTTTGTCCTCTTATTGCCTCTATGACCTACCAAACAGCTGCCACCACACGCAGCATCAGGCTTTGTACGACCATAGAACAAGTAGATGTGATCATGTTTTGTGCTCATTTAAGATACCAAAAATAGCTTTGTGAGCGAATGAAACAAAAATGTCTCTTTTCCCTTTGCATCCTCTTGACTCACTATAATAAAGTGGATAGGTCCAATGGCTTTTTCTACTTTTATCACAAGTTTAAAGGATGCATGTAACCATACATAACTTTGAGAAGAAAATGTATGGAGAGGGTATTGTAGATTGAGATAGCTATGCTAATTAATTCTCCAGGGAAAACACTCTCACTTTTGTTTTACATAATTTTATTCTGATTAACTTTCATAGATTTCTGTTGTTCTGATGCTTGCTTATCTGATAGAATGTGTGGTCCTTTACTTTTTCCTTTTGAGAGCTCTGGATGATGTCTTGTTTCATTACAAAACTTTTTTAGCAAAACAAAGGAAAGCATCAAAATACATATTCATATTTAATGTTAGAAGATGCAAACCTGGAATATTGCTACTCACCTGGAAGTTATTTTGCAATTACACATTTATTTTCCTAGAATATGCCAACAGAGATAATGATATTGCATTTGATTTTGTGTTATATGGTCTTTTTATCTTCAGAGAAATAAACTGCCAACCTCTGTTCTCCTAGGTAATATCTGCTCCTTCCAAAAATGTATAGCTCTAAAAATATTTAACAATATAGCAAACATCGCTAACCAAATAAGGAGCTACTTCTTTCAGCAATGTTAGTTTCAGAGACTTTATTATTTTTGTCAGCGGAATGTTTTTGCCTTCTAATAACAAAAACCCTGAGTCAAAATGACTTAAACAATAAGGAAAGTGTATTATCTGGCATAATAGAAAGTCTTGACTCATGATGAATGTCTGAGTTGGTTGATTTATGGTATAACACTGTGATCAACTATCCATGTTCTGTTTATTTCTGCTCTTCTGCTGTCATAAATATTTGCTTCAGGCCGGGCGCTGTGGCTCACGCCTGTAATCCTAGCTCTTGGGAGGCCGAGGCGGGCGGATTGCTCAAGGTCAGGAGTTCAAAACCAGCCTGAGCAAGAGCGAGACCCCGTCTCTACTATAAATAGAAAGAAATTAATTGGCCAACTGATATATATATAAAAAAAAATTAGCCGGGCATGGTGGCGCATGCCTGTAGTCCCAGCTACCCGGGAGGCTGAGGCAGAAGGATCACTCGAGCCCAGGAGTTTGAGGTTGCTGTGAGCTAGGCTGACGCCATGGCACTCACTCTAGCCTGGGCAACAAAGCGAGACTCTGTCTCAAAAAAAAAAAAAAAAAAAATATTTGCTTCATTCAAGATAGATGCAACATTTCCAGACGTCAAATCCAGAGGAAGCAAAAAGATCATTTCTTCTTTTACTTCTCCTTGAAGAACTAAGAATGTTTCTAGAGGCTATTGAGCAAACTTACCTCCTGCCTACCATGCATGATTGATGAGATTTTTACCCTATATCCTTTTGTGGACCAATAAGGCTCACCTCTGGGGGTGAGACAGGCCACATTCCAATGGCTGACTTCATGGTCATGGTCCTGGACTTAGAACAGAACCATTCTTAGTTTAATGCTTTACTGGTGCCATCTTGAAATTCTGAATAATTTTTAATAAGAGGCTTACATTTTCATTTTTTACTGGACCTCACAAAATTATTATATGTAGCTGATTCCACATATTCCCCTGAGATAATTAGTTTTATGAGGTAGGGATAGATAACTAAACTAGAACATCTGGATCTACCAAAACAGAGGCTGGATGCTGGGCAGACAACTCACAGATTCTACTCCATTCATCATTTGAATTTAGAACTGTTTTGACTCCATTCTAAATCACCAAGAGCAGCAATAGCTGGTGAAATAACCAATTCTATACCTACTAGGAAATTAATACTGCAGGTTAAAGAAGCCACTGAGTATGAACTGGAAATTGGTGGTATAAGGAAGACTTTAAAGGAACATGACTTAAGGAAGTTAAGGTTTTCTTCCTAAATTATTGCTTGGATATCACTAAAAAATCATACATTGAACCTCCCAAGTTGATTCTTTTTTACCGATGCCTCTCTCCCAAACATAACGTAGGATCCTCGTTCCTCCAGGGACACGCAAACACACACACACACACACACACACACACACACACATACACTAAAAGTTTTCAGGGGATTCTCATTGATCTAAGAGAAAAGCAGAAAATCCTTCAATCATATTACAAGGTCCAGCATGAACTTGCCCCTGCCTACCTCTCCCACATTATGTAGCACTCCTTGCTACTTCAGTCTCTGAGCTGGGACCATCTGGCTATTCAATTCTCTTAAAGCTCCATACTGTGTGAAACCTGGAAACTTTTGTCCACTATTCTGTCTTCCTCTACTCCCCTCGTCTCCTTCTCATCATAGTGAATTTATACTCCAACTTGCCATCAAATTTGGAATCATTTGCTCAGGAAACCTTCCCTGTACTCAATGCTAGATACAGTTATTTTGTTATTGGAGCCTATACTATTATATTGCTTTCCTTCCAAAACTGATATCACATTTTTTTATGGAGACTTTTATCAATGTCTGCAATTTGTAAGCTAATGTCAAGAAAGCTTAAGCTTAGGGGATCAAGGATGGCAATCAAAAATCAGCTTCATAAACCTTTTACAAAGTCTGGCTCAAATCCATTATAACAACTAAAGAGTAATATGGAAAGATTGAACTGCCCTAACTAGAGATTTTCTTGTGTAGAAGATGTGAGTTAGATTAACTAATCTTTATATTATAATTATATTTAATTGGCCTATTATTTCACTTAAACATACAACTTTTGAGCTCACATATTTTATAAATTAGATCTATATAATCTCCTGCTTTGATTTAAGCAGTAAGCAACAAATATATTAGAACACCCTGATTTAGTGGTAGATCTATCTATGTTCTTTTGGTTAAATAATTTCTAATGCACCTTGAGGATTCTTTTTAAACTATACACTTTCACTTGATTACTTCATTGAGTGCTTTTCAGTCATTTCATTGTTTTTTTGAAGCTTCTTACATTGCTCATCAAATTCCAATATTGAAGTACTTATGAATCTGTTGGGCTTGAGATGCTTTCTAATGAAGTCTGGGGGACAGGTTTTTATTTCTCTCTTGGCTTGTTGTCCTTCATTAAAGACATTAGAGACAACTTTGAATTTATATTTTCATTAGGCCTCTTTCCAAGTGTTAACAATATGGTTGGTGATGTGAGTGCTAATTAAAGATCTAGAGTTAAAACAGAGCTGCAGATTTAAAAATGCACTCTGTGTATATGCGTATTTGTGTAACTGTGTGTCTACATGCACAAACATACATATTGGGGACTACATTATTTTTACAACACAATGATTATGCTGAATTCATTCATTCATTTGTTATTTATTGAGTGCCTACTGTGTTTCAGGCATTCATCTAAACATTAGGGATACAGCAGCAAACCAAACAGATAAGGTAATTCTGTCATGCAACTTATAGTCTACTAATGAAGAAAGACAATTGTAAATAAGTAAATAAATATGTTAATATAATGTTAAGCACTATGAAGATAATAAATTGAGTTAATGTGAAAGTTATGTGGTAGAGAGTGATTGAGATAAAAAGGAATTGCTATTTGATATAGGAGGTCAGGAAAGAGCCATCAAAAACTGTAATATTTTAGCTATGATAAACATGATTAGAAGGGTCAAGAAATTGTCTCTCAGAAAAAAATAATTTAGCTGAAAGTAAACTTAAATCAACCATGAGGAAGAAGCTGAGTCTACATTTACATAGCTAACAACTTCAATTGGTCAGAACATGGTTTTTAAGTTCAACAAGCTTTGATGTTGGAACATTTTTATTTTCTGCTTTAGGGTTACATAAAAGAGAATCACCTGGCTATTACTTAAAAAAGTATAGGACTCTTCGTTCTTTCCACCTGAAATTCATATCCTAGTCTGCCTCTAATTAACTATGCCATCTTGGACAAATTGCTGAACATCTTGGATGCTACTTTTTTTACTTAAAAAAAAAAAACCAAACAATAATGCTTGTTCTGTTATCACACTAGAGTTTTAACAGAAGCTGTACAAAATCATACTTAAAAGGGAAGATTCAAAAGTCAGTTTGCAACTCAGTATCACTGAAAGCTTGAGAAAATCACTTAGCATTTCTACATCTCAGTTTCCCATTGTCTGTAAATTATGGAAAAATAGAATCCACCTTAGAGCTATTGTGAGAATTGAAGGAGATAATTTATGTAAAGTACCTGGCACATAGTAAGTACTCTCAATAAATGAGGTGTTATTACTATTATTTTAATCAGAAAAGGTAGTGACCATGAAGGTTCTTTGTAACTGAAAGAAACTCTATAAACAGAAATATAATTATGAGTTTGGGAAGTACATAGCTAGGCAATAATTATTGGGTAGTAGCTTTAAGAATTTTGCTGAGGAATGGTCTTATTTTTTTCTTCGTAATTTGTGACATATTTTGAGTAGAGTATTGAGTTCTTTTAGAGCCATTATAGTCTACCACAATCTATTGCTCTTTTTCAGAATTTTCTGCCCAGAAATATTATTGTTACTGTGATACTAGACATGTAATAAGTCAGCATATTTATTGTCTCCAGAGAGGTAAGTATTCCTTGTCCTCTTATGGAGGAATGAATGTTTTCATTTGACACTTTAGTCTTAAAGAGACAAAGAAGTATTCCTTTCCTTATGCACTAGGTACAAGGTGAATGAAGATAAATGGAGACAGTTTTAGACACTCAGAGGAATAAGTACAGTGAGAATAAAAGGGTCACTTCCATTTCTAAGCTTAAGAAAGCTCACGAGGCCACAATGAATAATTATATACTAAACGAAATGTGCAATTATTAATGGTACTGTCTCACTTTTAGCAATTTAATTGTCTACCAGAAGACTATGCAAAGATACTACATTATATTCTCTAGTTTTTTACTTCTTTGCCTACTGAAGCTTTTATAATGATTTACATTAGTAATAGGCTTTCTCCAGTTCACTTAATTTAATCATTCTCAATTTATTCTTCCTTTGATGGAAAGCAATTAAGGAGAGTGTAGAGGCCCCCAGCACCCGTCCGAGCCCTCACTTCTATAGACACAGGTGTATGATAGTAAACCTTCTTAGCTGTGCAGTTGCACCAAAAGTCCTGTCTGTAAAGTGGAAACCATAGATTACCACTTTACCTTAAGGCAGGAAAACAATCCTAGATTTCAACACTGAGAAAACTAATGATAAGAATAATAGCTTACATTTCTCAGGCACTCACTGTGTCCACCCCTGGTTTCATCTCTCTATGTAGATTTCCTCAATTAGTCTTTATTTCTAAACCATGAGGAAAGAATATTCAGGATCATTGTATTATAATGGGAAACTGAGGCCCAAGGTAACTTGCCATGACCACAGAGCCAGAATGAGGAGGCATGTTGACGCAAACTCAAGCAGTCTGGCTTTAGAAACTGTGTTCCTAACCACCAGTGATAAATGTCTATCAAATTATTTCACTCTCCCACCCAGGCCTCCCGAAAGACTCCCATAATAATGCAGACTTGCTGGTCTCAACATTTGGAACCTTCTTTTTCCAGGTATTCATATTAATATATATTACTCCCTTATTTTATTCAGGACTCTGCTCAGATGGTACCTCCTTAGAAAGGTCTTCCCTGACCATTCCATCCAAAAAAGCAGTCCCTCATATTCTCTGTTCTTTAAGCTGCTTTTTTTTTCTTCTTAGATCTTATGGTTACTTCACACTACATAGTATTTATTTGTTTCATGTATATTTACTTCACTAACTGTGGCAATCTTAAAGACAGAGAATTGTTTTGTTTTGTGCCTGCAACATTGTAGGAGCTTGATATATATTTATCAAATGAAGGAAAGTATGAAAAAATACTAAAATAATAAACAAATGAGCATTAGCACTAAGGACAGAGCCTGGGGTAATGAAAGCACTTAGTAAAGATTGGTTCATTTATTTTACAATAAAAGTAACTACAATAACTCTAATTATCGAAAGTGATGATAATAAATATAGGAGAAGGTAAAGAAAAAAATGCTGAATTTCCTGAAGGGACCTAAAAAGGTGAAGTGGAGCCAATAATCAAGATAATATTGTTAAAGAAGAGAAACACCTCATTAGTAACCTGGAAAGGTCAAAAATTTAAAAAATCCAAGTTGAAACTTAAAAAAAAAAGTATCAATAATTAACAGCTGCTTATACATGTAAACTCCAGGCACACAAAGAAAGCACATATATATTTTACCAAGGAGTGGGATAAAGATGGCCTTTAGAATTTTACATATTATCAACCTTAGTTAAAAATCTATCATATATGATATTTTGAAGCATGTATATATCCAAGTCATATGGTTAGAGGATATAAAATTATATATATAAACTAGAATATAAAATGATTTATATGTATTTGTGATATATTTTCTCTAACAGCAGAATGGTGCTATATTCTTGAAGAACTGGATTAATCAACTTGTAACAAACACAGAAACAGACAGCTAACTTATTAAATTACTAAAAATGATGTTCACATTTTGTGGTTTATGACAACTGCGCTGACTTTTTACTTCATGCATCAATTCTTAAAGATTTTTTGCTAAACACGATGCCAGTTGGTTGTCCAGCTTGATTTTTCATAGCTGTCCTACAGTAAACCATGTAAGAGTCAATATAAAACTAGTAAATTTCCTGAATCTTAGAAATAGAGCTGGAATCCATTCTACTAAGTGAAGTATCCCAAGAATGGAAAAACAAGCACCACATGTACTCACCAGCAAATTGGTTTCACTGATCAACACCTAAGTTGACATATAGGAATCAAATTTATCAGGTGACAGGCAGATGGGAAGGGGGAGGAAGGGATGGGTATATACATACATAATGAGTGCAATGTGCACCATCTAGGGGATGGTCACACTTGAAGCTCTGACTTGAGGGGGGAGGGGGGCCAAGGGCAATGCATGTAACCTTAACATTTGTACCCCCATAATATGCTGAAATAATAAAAAAAGAAATATCACTTTCTATTTTCTCAATTCAGAGATATAGATGTATTATCTAGAGAAAGATGACAGGTTAGTTTCTAATACTACTCCAATTGTGAGAAACAACTTTGTAATTAATTTTTAGGCTCTGGGGATGCAGTGCTAGGCAATCCCAACAAAATCCTTTTTGTCATAGAGTGCACATTATTTGTAGTAAACATGAATGGATGTAACTGAAACCCTTCCTTCTTCTGTGGCAACAGGGGAAGTCTCCAGTTGACAGGTGTCTGCTGCATTATCTTTAATTCTTCAGATGCTTTTAGAATTTTAGATGATGGATTCCAAGAGTCGTTCCCTCTAATAGGAAGTGGGGAACTAAGGCAATCTTAATTCTTTCCCAAATACAGAAATCTGTATGTAGTCTTGGTCAGTAGCCACAATGAAAAGTTGAAACTATCAACTATCAAATTAAATTGTAAAAATGAAGACACTTGCATATGAAAACCAAAGAAAATGCATAAGACCCTTCAAGTAAGAAAAAATAAAAACTGAGATGGGAAATAATTAATATTTTCAAAATTTTAAAGGGAAGATATAGATTTCTGCTAGTACATTCATTATATGGATGGTAAAAACTTGGAACAGACACACAAACAATTAAGACTATATTCATTATGTATTATAAAAAGCTGGATATAGCGGATAAGATGTGTAAAAAGACACATATAGGCTTAGCTGTTAACAATGTGGTGACAGAAGTTTGTATAGATGTGGTGGGGTAGGACTGAGGCAATGACAGGATAATAAAGATAAATGAGAATTAAGTGCCAGAGTAGCAAGGAAATAGGTCAAAGAATTAAATTTGTATGAACTAAAATAATCTGGTGTGACTTAAATAGAAAAAGATGGGCTTGACAGCTACATAGTATTTGGAGAGGTGGAGGGCAAAATGTGTGTAATCTGGAATGAAAGAAAGAATTGTGTGCTTGAGGAATATCTGAGGAATCAATGGGCTAGCAAGGATGTTATTAGTAACACATAATAAGGAAGTCTTTTCCTTCTCCAGTCAGTTCATTATTTTTCCTTTTTTCCTCTCTAGACAAAATAGTCACTATACAGAATTCCCACTTCCTTCCTTATTACTCTGCCTTTTCTCTGCCCTACCCACCCCTCTATAAACCACTATACTAAATTTTCTTATTCTGAAATTATTTATGACTTTCTAACTGCCAACATCAATGACTTTTCACATATCACCCTCCTCCTCAAAATTCTATTTGTCCTTTGAGAGTCTGCACCTCTTATATTCTACACCCTCCCAGATTGATTCCCAGTTCTGCCCTGTGGCATGTATGTGTAGTATGTATCACCCTCATCTGTACTATTTTGTATTTCAGGTAGGTCTCCCTAGTAGCACTTAATACAGTTGAACTGTGTTATGTTTATTTGTGCATATTATGTGTATTTGCTATCATCTGCAGTAAATTTTGAGGGCTTGGAAAGAAGGATTAAGTTATTAATTTTATTTATAATTCCTAGACTGTTTTGCACAAAGAAAGCGCATCACATATGTATGTCCAATGTTGTAATGGTACAATGTTGTTGTAATGGTGAGTAAAATATATAAGACTGGAGATTATATAAAAGCTCTGAAATGCATATACATAAAAACACTGTGTGTTTAATATTATGTATTAGAATAATAGGTGTAGTACATAAATATGTTTGAGAGTAATCAGCTTTGTGAAGTGGCCTCAGTATAATAGAAATATGTGTATTGCACCAAAATTAGCAACTATGTTGGAGAGATCAAAAGTGGTATCACAGGTAATATAACTTTTACATCATGTACATTTTTAAGGCATATGAGAGTCAAGCTTTCTTCTCTCTAGCTTAGGGCTTCAATCCTGCATGTATTTGTGTTGTTGACCAGGAGCTTAGAGAAATGTAGGTTTGCAAATGTCATCATTCATGGAGTTTGAATAAATTACTTTCTATTTTTTTTTCTTTTTTTCTTTTTTTGTTCCCAAATGGTTTATCAAGCTTGGGAGGAAATATTATGCATAATTGCTACACCTTAGATTGCAATATACTATACCAAACTAATCATAGATATTTATAGCCTGCATAAACTCTGTTTGCCCATCCATAGCAAGCATTTAATAAAGCTAGTTCATCTGGAAAGGAAGTTAAATTAAATAATCCAAAATGAATGTGATGCATATTCACAAAAATGTGGTGTTCAGATTGAGCTAACAGAAAGGAAGTCAGGCCCCAGCAAAGACAGACAAGCTAGAATTCAGTCTTTCTCTATATATGAAACATTAGGCCTTCACCCTAGCTTTTGTGTCCATTCTTTTTAAACAGTGTGCCTTGGCCCATTTTTATTAAATCCTCCAAAATCCAATGCATCTCTATAATATACTGTACAGATATAATACGGAATTATCCTCTGGCTCCAATATACAAATCCAAAAATTACATGAGAAGATTCAAATGAAATTTTCAAGGTAGATTTTACTTTTTCAACAGGAGAACAAAATTAACTTAAGTGTAAATGAACAATACATCAGAGCTAAAGGAGGGAATGTTGGTAAAGTAAATTCTGGTATTTTCATTCATGAGATACTATAAAGTTTTCAAAGACTTGAGGAATAATTGTATTCTTGTAACAGTCTATGAGAAAAGAAAAGACTTGGGGCATTTAACTAAAGTTAATTTTCCACCACCCTGCAAACTAAAGAAAAACTTACAGCAGCAAATAGTTGTGGCTGCCAAGTAACTTGGGGTTATGAGCTACCAGTCCATGACACAGGTCCACAATCTCTTATCTGCTATTCTAAACTTCAGAAAGCCCTAAATATCAATAGTATTTTGTGAATCATTTAAAGTCAAAACTTCTCTTGACTTGACGTAATGGAAGGTGATACATAGTCTTTTATTTTCCTTTTTATATGAAGAGTTATATATTCTACTAAAGACAGATTAATGGTGCTGCTATATTAAATACGGTGCTTCCTTCCTAAAATCAAAAACATTTGAATTCTGAAACACATTTGGCCCCAAGAATTCCAAAGAAGGGATTTTGAATGTGATGAATTTATTTTTTTCTCTCAGATCAGCCCCACTAACTCCCCTTAACCCCAAGAACACACTTAATGTTGCATGTTTAGAAGAGTATCAACCAGGAGTGGAAAACTCCTTTTTTTTTTCTTTTTTTCTGAAGTGGAAAACTCTTTTTTTTTCCCCCCCTAAGTTACTGAGAATTAAGCAGATCCTATTCACAATCCCCATGATAAAGTGTTCCAGACATCTGAGGAGAAGGCAAGTGTCCTCAGAACTTCTCCGTTCTGGCTGGCACTGTTAGAGCTGACAGCTTTAAGAGCACAAGGATGCAAGAATCCTGATGTGACCACTGGCTTGAAAGTGATTTGCTCTCAGATGACTTGGAAGGCGTTGAAAACCAATAAATGAGTTCTAGATTAGGCAGAGTATCCTAGACATAATGTGGTGATTCTAACGGTGACACTGATTCAGTGTTTCATTAGGAAACATGTCTTTGGGGGATCCAGGAAAAAACTGGGAAACATTTTTAAGGGAGCTAGGTTCTTGAAATTTTATAGGCCTCGGAGTTATTCTAAAAAGTGACACTGCTAAGTCCAGGTGACATTTGGATTTGGTAGGCTAGGGTTTTTCTTTTGTTTATTTTTCCCATCTATAACCAATTACTAAGATTATGATATAGGGCACATGCCCCTCAGAGTACCATAGAACTTTTACCTCCTTTGGCTCTATTCTCTCAATCCTTCAATTAAAATTTCTAAATGTCAGAAATATTTACTTTATTGTAAAAGTCAGTGTCTTTACCTCTAAAGAAGCATTGCCAGATACACTTGCTTCCAAATCCATTGCATATATCCAAATTCACAGAAAAGTATTCTTCATTTGCCATATCATGTCTACTTTCATTTCTATTGCCATATTTCAGGTGCTTCTTAGCTCATGAGCAACCTATTGTGATAACCTCCTTACTCGCATCTATGCTTTCACGCTTTATCCTCCCCAATTCCTTTCTCTGCTGCCAAAATTTGTCATTAAAGCCAAGTTAAATTAGTTAACTTTACTGCTTGAACCCTCTCAATTGTTCTCATTGTGGGTAGAAATATTTCAAATTCTCATATTAGTGATTATGGTCCTTTGTAATTTGAATCGATCTAATCCATATTCTCAGTTTTATTCTTCTGAATCCCACATTTCACCTTATGACCTCAAATCAGACCATTCACCAGTACTTGGAGTTCATATTTACTTTCCAACACCTGTTGCTATTTCCCTTGAAACACATATGCTGTGGTTTGAATATGTCCCCTCTAAAATACATGTTTTACAAACTAATCTCCAATGCAACAGTGTTGGGAGGTGGCACCTTTTGGAAGGTGTTTAGGTCATGAAGGATCTCCCATTATGAATGGATTAATACCACTATGTAGAGGACTTGGAGGAGTGTGTTTGCACTCTGTCATGAGGTGCAATAAGAAGGCCTGCACCAGATGCCTGCCCCTCAATCTCGTACTTCCCAGCTCCCAGAACTGTAAGAAATAAATTTATGCTTTCTCATAAATCCCCCAGTTTTAGGTATTCTGGTATTGCAGTACAAAATGGACCAGGACAGCATGTCTCAGTTTCTAGTCTCCTAGTAGAATACCTCAAACCTTAGTATGGGACCGAATGCTTATCTCATTTATGTGGACTTATTTTCTCTTTTAAGAGTTTGCCAAAATCAAAAGAAACCATCCCACCAGGGACTTCCTTAGATTAGAGGGCCATTAGTACTCCTAAGTAAGTGGGGGATCATTTTGTAGGAATACGATGGACATCAGCAGAGGTAGGTCTCCGTTTGACTATTAATCACAACTTGTGCCACTATTTTTCTTGCCAACTGCTGAATAAACTTTGATGGGTTTGCCATCTGACCACTGGAATGCAGTTAAGAAATGGCAATCAGAACCTGGGGCTCTAATGGTAAGATGATATATGGATGTGACTCTGGTGACTCCAAACTTTCTTTTGGACAAATTTATAATTTCTGCAGAACTGGAAGAACATCACTCACAATGATTCTTGGCCACTTATAAATTGTGCAGTTTAAGCAAGTGAATCAATTGCTTTTTCAATTGCTAGCAAGCAAAGAGGGAGTGGAGAAGTCATTTATTAAATCCACTTCAGGTAGCAATAAAGGTCTGGAATTGCATGCTATCTTGAAAACACTGCCTGTTGACAAATGAGAGCATGAGAAGCATGGGGTTAAGGGTGTCAAAAACATTGGATTTTTTTAATATAAAAGGAGAAATATATCCCAGATTTTTAGCTTTTGGAAGCTATTTCCACTACTTTGTCATTGGGAGAGCAAAACTTATTTCCCAGTTTGCAAAGGCCAAGTATTCATGCTATCATGGGAATTTGGAGGCATTTAGACTAGTAGATACCAAGCTCTCTCATCCTTCCCTTTGTCTTTCTCTGTGTGTGTGTGTGTGTGTGTGTGTGTGTGTGTTTAGCACTTCTGTGTAAATATTAACCATTTGTAATACGTTTTATAAATAATTTTTAATAATCCTCCTCCATTTATGTAATTTCCATTAAGCTATCAAATCACACCATGTTCTATAGCTTCATTCCACTAGTCTAAATGACCCCTTCCCTATTTTATGGTATCTTTACATAGCTCTTTTAGGTGAATTATTTTATTCATCTCCCAGTTTTCTTTCCTCTTTTCATAAAGTAAAAAATTTTGCACTCTTGGAAATATTGGGACATTAGCTTCTGTTGTAACATTCATTCTCCTTTTCTCAAGCCTTCCCCAGAAAAAAGAAGTAGAATCTAAGTAGTGGCTCTGCAGAAGGGACCATTTTGTACCACATATCCCTTTCCAAGCTATTTCTCCCAACCTAGCATATTCATGTGACAGTTTCAGTCTTCTCTTCCATTTTCTGTGTGATAAGAAAATGTTGGTTTGGGCCATGGGTCGGTCTTCTAGCTTGAAATCTGGGGAATCATCTCCCTTTCCTTGCCTTTGGGTCTCTGCAGGTGAGGTAGTAATTTTTCCTGCAACAGGTTAAATATTTATTTTGAAGATTCTATCTCAGGAAATGTGGATCATAAGATCAAGAGATAGGGGAAGGCAGTATTTGAAGTCAATTGCCCTTACAGTCCCAATCTGTGTTCTCCAATCCAGCTGTGCCAACAATAAAGTCAACTTTTATATTTAAATAGCTACATTGTCACAGAGATCCAAAAAAGAATGAACTTTTTACTTAGAACTTATTTTCTAAGTTATTTTATTTAGTTTCTAACTTTTATTTTTTTTTCTACTTCCCCTATTTTTCTAGTATTTTAAAATAAATACTAGAGAGCACATGATTTCATCCATAATTGAGCGTGTTTCTTTAAAGCATAAGTATTGTTAAGAAAATGTAGTACCATTCTTGTATCTCAAAAGCATAATTCTTTAATATTGTCAAATATTTATTCAGCATTAATACCTCTAATTTTTTCATAAATATTGTTTATTTTATCATTTTATTTACTTTATATCCAAAACAGACCCCTGTATTTTGCTTCATTGATCTGTCCCTTATGTTCTATTATATTAATATAGAATTTGCTCCTCAAATTCCTCCCTCTTCCCTTCCTTGACATTTACATCTGAGGAAATTCCTGCAATTTATATTTTGCTGATTATATCCCCATGGTAACTATTCATATGCTTCTCTACCCTGATTTCCTGCAAATCAGTATTTAGATTTAATGTACTCTCTACTAAGGCAACCACTACATACATGTGGTTATTTAAATTAAAAGTAATTATCATATTTCCATAATAGGAGAAAGTTTTGTTACAGAGTGCTGATCTGGTGGATTTATCAGATTCAGGTCCAATTCTTTGACAGTAGCTCTTCCCAGGCGATTCTATGTTCTTTCCACTAGGAGCAATACAATGTCTTGCCTTTGGTGATGTTAGCAGTCATTGATGATCAATGTCCAGTTGCATCATTCATTAGTGGTTGCCAAATGATTATATCCTAATTCTATCATTTAGGACCTGAAATTCTTATATGAAAAAAGATTTCCCCTCATCTATTCTAATACAAGTGATATAGTTTATATAGGATATTCAGAATAAATGCATGATTGTTTCCCTGTATTTGGTAGTCTTCAAAATAGTAGACTGACCACCAGCATATTCATATTAGATGTGATTCAATCAACTGAATTGTTTTTTCTGTATTATTGTTCCAAATGTTCACTGTGACAAGTGGAAGGCTCTTCAGGTTGGCTCCTGAGGTTTTTTTCTTGTTTTTTTGTTTGTTTGTTTGTTTCTTTTGTCATAGTCTTAGTAGTTCTTTGTAGCTTGTTATTTTTCGTTGTGTTAAAACATTCCAGCTCATCA